>NC_053493.1:410647964-410835464 GCF_905171775.1 Rana temporaria | reverse complement strand
GACCATGCGCGCGTATGCGCCGTACGAACACCCCTCATTTACATGGGGTCACGGTTCATTTAAATGTAGCCCGCCCACTACCTGCCTACTTTGAATTAGGCGGGGTTATGCCGGCCCATTTGCGATACGTTGACATAACTTACGGAGCAAGTGCTTTGTGAATACTGTACTTGCCTCACTATGTTACGTCGGCGTAGTGCAAATGGGATGCGTTACGCCGGCCAAAAGATACGCCATTGTATCTGAATCTGGCTAACAAACTCTAATAGGTTTCAAAAAAGGTGGACTCAGAGTGCAAAGCATTGCATTCCGAGCCCACCCAGGCATGTTAGAATAGCAAATATTAATTTGCTTTCCTAACACTGAACTGCCTCTCCGCCAATCAGGTAGCACGGGTCCAATACCCATCACCTGATTGGCTGAAAGGACAGGCGCTGCTATTGGACGCCTAGAAAGAGGTAGGAAGACAAGACACACTGAGGACACAGCTCGCCACTGCCTGACCCGCCACAAAGATGGGGTAAGTGCCAGGCAGACAGCAGGCGGGGGTCACAGTGGCTACATTTGATGGGCACAGTGAGGCCGCCATTGATGGGCACAGTGAGGCCGCTATTGATGGGGGTTTTTTTCAGTATTTTTCAGTTTGTTTCAGCCTCCCCATAAAATTTTAAGCATCAGCCACCACTAATCTTGAGGGTCTATATTTTTAAAATGTGCCAATCATTACATGTGCTAAAAGCATGCTGGTAGGAGAGAGCAGAGTGAGAGAGCAGAGTGAGAGAGATGATCTCATCACTGTGCTGCCTCTCCTTTTACTGTCCAATTACAGTTTGGGGGTGGGTTAAGGATGTCCTGGGCTCAGAGGAAGGGGAATGAATGATTGGAAGAAAAAAGTACTGCGACAAATCTCTGGTTTGAGGCTGAATATTGCAGCATAAGCTGTTTTTTTGTTATTTAACCTTTTAATTGGCTGCTCAAAACTTCATTTTTT
The DNA here is from genome assembly GCF_905171775.1 of Rana temporaria. Classification (NCBI taxonomy): domain Eukaryota; kingdom Metazoa; phylum Chordata; class Amphibia; order Anura; family Ranidae; genus Rana; species Rana temporaria. Next base: position 410,834,473 of record NC_053493.1, on the reverse strand, counting down.
TTGGCTGGAGTTCTGCTTTGAAAATACTTGCACGCTTCCAAATATTTATCATCATTCGTTTGATCCATATCTGATGCCATCCACATGCCATTTGCAGAGTCTGGACCTCTCCTCTGTATTTGTGGGATGTGATGGCGTGTGAGGCAGATATTTATTTTCCTCTCAGGAACCTCTCTGTAGGAAATACTGGTATGCCCAACCTTACCAGCTCGGTCTTCTGCTGTTTATGAGATTTCTGCTTTACTCGTATCCGCTCACCCCCTCCACACCAGAGCAGTTTTCCACTATGGGCCGGTCTATCTGGCGATAACTGTCATTACTTCAATATGAACTCCATGAATGGTTTTTACTTTGGGGTTACATTGCTCCAGCTTGGCACAATGTATGCATATCTCTGCACACTAACCACCGGGGGTCACTCACTTGCCACTGCCACCATTCATAGAATATATTTTTTTTTTAACCACTTAAGGACCAGCCCCTGTATATATACACGTCGGCAGAATGGCACGGACAGGCATATCAACGTACCTGTACATCCCCTTTAAATGCCTGTCCGTGTGGTCGTGCACCTGCCACCATCCCCGTGAGTCGGGCCGCGGGTCCCGCGGACTCCATCGCCGCAGGGGTCCCATCAATCTTTTTTACAGAGGTATAGAGCGGGGAGATGCTTGTGTAAATATGCATCTCCCCGCTCTGACTAGTGACAATCACACTGATCGCTGCTCCGTCTACTCGGAGCGGAGATCAGTGTCATGTAACACAGAGCCCATCCCCCTTACAGTAAGAAACACTATGCAGGGAACACTTTACCCCTACAGCACCACCTAGTGGTGAACCCCTTCACTGCCAGTGGCATTTTCACAGTAATTAGTGCATTTTTATAGCACTTTTCGCTGTGAAAATTACAATGGTCCTAAAAATGTGTCAAAAGTGTCCGCCATAATGTCGCAGTCACAAAAATAATCGATGTTCTACGCCATTACTAGTAAAAGAAAAAAAAATTAAGTAAAATGCCATAAAACTATCCCCTATTTTGTAAACACTATAACTTTTGCGCAAACCAATCAATAAACACTTATTGCGATTTTTTTTTACCAAAAATATGTAGAAAAATACTTATCGGCCTAAACTAAGGGAAAAAAAATGTTTTATATATATTTTTGGGGATATTTATTATAGCAAAAAGTAAAAACTAGAGAATTTTTTTCAAAATTGTTGCTCTATTTTTGTTTATAGCTCAAAAAAGAAAAACCGCAGAGGTGATCAAATACCACCAAAAGAAAGCTCTATTTGTGGGGAAAAAAAGGACGTAAATTTTGTTTGGGAGCCACGTCGCACGAATGCGCAATTGTCAGTTAAAGCGACGCAGTGCCGAATCGCAAAAAGTGGCCTGGTCTTTTAGCTGCAAAATGGTCCGGGGCTTAAGTGGTTAAACACATAGGGCCAGATCCACAGATAATTAGATGGGCGCAGCCTATCAGAGATACGCTACGCCGCCGTACCTTACCTGGCGGACCTTCGAATCCTCAAAGAATTTGCGCCTTAAGTTACGGCGGCGTAGTGTATTTCTGGTGGCGGAATTCAAATCGGCGGGTAGGGGGCGTGATTCATTTAAATGAAGCGCGTCCCCGCGCCGAATGAACTGCGCATGCGTCGTTCCGAAATTTCCCGCCGTGCATTGCGCTAAATGACGTCGCTAGGACATCATTTTTTTAACTTAGACGTGAGTTACGTCCATCCCTATTCACGGACTTACGAAAAAAAAAAAAATTCAAATTTCGACGCGGGAACGACGGCCATACTTAACATGGCAAGTCTATCTATACGCCGCAAAATACCAGCTTTAACTATACGCCGGAAAAAGCCGACTACAGACGACGTTAGAAAATGCGACGACCGCTCGTACGTTCGTGGATCGTCGTAAATCGCTAATTTGCATACCCGACGCGGAAAACGACGCAAACTTCACCCAGCGGGCGCCAAAGTACTGCATCTAAGATCCGAAGGCGTACGAAGCCGCACGCCTGTCGGATCTTACCCAGAAGCTGTTGTATCTTGGTTTGAGGATTCAAACTAAAGATACGACGCGGGAAATTTGAAAGTACGCCGGCGTATCAGTAGATACGCCAGCGTACTTGCTCTGTAGATCTGCCCCAAAGCATTTTCTGATTGGACAAGGTGGGGAGATGGGTGGTGATGTCCTGATCTCCACCTCATCCAATCAGAGAATACCTTGTAGTCATTAAAAAAAAAAAAAAAGTGGTGGGCGGGAAGGAGTTACATTTTCGCTGTAAGAAATGTACACATGTACAGTACTCCGACATGGTTTCTTTCATACTACTTATATCAATTATTGTATTTTGTGTTCCAGGTCCCGCCCCCTAAGGTCAGAAAACTGAATCAAATCTTACCATGAAAGGCAATCCTTCAGGGCGGTATAGTAGGGATATTTGGATATAACACAAAGGGCGAAGGTAGTGTAGGCATCATAAGTCTTGGTGTGATTGGAAGACGAATCCCAGTAAGCCTGTCCATTGGACAACCCCAGCGTTTCCTAGAGAGACAGACAAAGAATAAGTGACTGCAAAGTATAAGAGTATTCAGGTTCAATACAGGGCCCGGCAGCCATGTTTTGTGGGCGGATACAATACGTTGATGGTCAGAGATGGCGCTCTACATTCTTTAGGATCTGCCCTCTCACTAACAGCGGTCCATATCTAAAATGACACTTTCACTATAATATCTAGTGGTAGAGCTTGACAGATGACAAACAGGGCAGCGCCGTCAGGTGGCAGGTGCTGGATTTGCAGGGACTGTGCTACAGTCCTGGGGGAATCAACTACGAACGATGACGTTTGTTGGGCCAACAATCTGTGTGTGGCAAGAAGTGCCTTGTACAGATGATCACACAACTTGGTGATTTGTTTAAAATATGCATGGCAGGAACAAAGAACAACCAGCAAAGCTGTTGGACCTCCGTAGAGAGACCACTACTTCCAAACAGAGAGGTCCTTCTCCACAGCATGCTAGCCGCTATTTGTATACAGGCTGTGGGCACTTTCTAAAAATAGTGGCACAGTGGATAGCGCTTCTGCCTGGCAGCACTAGGGTCATCGGTCCAAATTCCCACCAAGGCACTACCTGCCGGGAGTTTGCATGTTCTCCCTGTGCCTGCTGGTAGGTTAGCTGGCTCCTGTTTAAATTGGCCCTAGTATGGGTATCAATGTGAATTAGGGACCTTAACCACCTCCCACCCAGCCACTGCACATATACAGCCGGGTGGGTGCTTCCTACTGAGTGGATGTTCAGGAACAGCCCTCAGAAGGAGTGGGATCACGCGCACGCAGCGACGCAATCCCGATGCGCTTGTGTCACCCGGACACGGCTCATCTCAGATCGGCAAGAGGGGTCTGCGATGGGCCCTCCTGATCACATGGCGGCTGTGTCCAATCACAGCCATCATGTGATGTAAATAGAGTGCCGGTTGCAGGGCCGATCCTAGGCAGGGTGCACAGGGTGCTCTGCACCCAGGCGCCTGCAGAGGTGGGGGCACCGAAGTAGCAGAGTTCTCCCCTCCCTCCTTCTCTCCTTGTTTGTGTCCATCCAGAACTAGTGTTCTAAGCATAGGTGTGTGTCCGTCCAGAACTGATGTGTCTCTAACCATCTCCTTTACCATGTCTGCAGTCTCTGACCATCTCCTTTACCATGTCTGCAGTCTCTGACCATCTGCTTTACCATGTCTGCAGTCTCTGACCATCTGCTTTACCATGTCTGCAGTCTCTGACCGTCTCCTTTACCATGTCTGCAGTCTCTGACCGTCTCCTTTACCGTGTCTGCAGTCTCTGACCATCTCCTTTACCGTGTCTGCAGTCTCTGACCATCTCCTTTACCGTGTCTGCAGTCTCTGACCATCTCCTTTACCGTGTCTGCAGTCTCTGACCATCTCCTTTACCATGTCTGCCGTCTCTGACCATCTCCTTTAACATGTCTGCCGTCTCTGACCATCTGCTTCACCATGTCTGCCGTCTCTGACCATCTGCTTCACCATGTCTGCCGTCTCTGACCATCTGCTTCACCATGTCTGCCGTCTCTGACCATCTGCTTTACCATGTCTGCAGTCTCTGACCATCTGCTTTACCATGTCTGCAGTCTCTGACCGTCTCCTGTACTACGTCTGCAGTCTCTGACCATCTTCTGTATCATGTCTGTAGTATGTCTGGGGGCTCTTTCTATCAAACTCTCTAACAGAAGCCCTCTCTGTGCCCAATAAAGTACTCTGCTTCTCTTCCTGTATTTTGTTTATTGTTAAGAGATCATGTAAAGATCCCAGGGTAATGAAGATTTCGTGGGTGAGCATCTCTGTGGTTGAGTCATTGCCATAGAAACATGTGTAAAAGGGAGGAGTTAGTAAAAATGACCACGCCCATGTGAGGGCGCGAGAAATATTTCTGCACCCAGGCGCCTGTGACCCTAGGATCGGCCCTGGCCGGTTGCTAAGCGATCAGCTCTCCTCACACGGAAGTTGTCAGTGAGGAGAAGAGAACGGATCGCTGCAGCTGGCCGGTGATCGGCGAGTATGTACTACGTCTGCAGTCTCTGACCATCTCCTTTACCGTGTCTGCAGTCACTGACCATCTCCTTTACCGTGTCTGCAGTCTCTGACCGTCTCCTTTACCGTGTCTGCAGTCTCTGACCGTCTCCTTTACCGTGTCTGCAGTCTCTGACCGTCTCCTTTACCGTGTCTGCAGTCTCTGACCATCTCCTTTACCATGTCTGCAGTCTCTGACCATCTCCTTTACCATGTCTGCAGTCTCTGACCGTCTCCTTTACCATGTCTGCAGTCTCTGACCATCTCCTTTACCACGTCTGCAGTCTCTGACCATCTCCTTTACCACGTCTGCAGTCTCTGACCATCTCCTTTACCACGTCTGCAGTCTCTGACCGTCTCCTTTACCACGTCTGCAGTCTCTGACCGTCTCCTTTACCATGTCTGCAGTCTCTGACCATCTCCTTTACCACGTCTGCAGTCTCTGACCATCTCCTTTACCACGTCTGCAGTCTCTGACCATCTCCTTTACCACGTCTGCAGTCTCTGACCATCTCCTTTACCACGTCTGCAGTCTCTGACCATCTCCTATACCATGTCTGCAGTCTCTGACCATCTCCTTAACCATGTCTGCAGTCTCTGACCATCTCCTTAAACATGTCTGCAGTCTCTGACCATCTCCTTTACCATGTCTGCAGTCTCTGACCATCTCCTTTAACATGTCTGCCGTCTCTGACCATCTGCTTTACCATGTCTGCCGTCTCTGACCATCTGCTTCACCATGTCTGCCGTCTCTGACCATCTCCTTTACCATGTCTGCAGTCTCTGACCATCTCCTTTAACATGTCTGCCGTCTCTGACCATCTGCTTTACCATGTCTGCCGTCTCTGACCATCTGCTTCACCATGTCTGCCGTCTCTGACCATCTGCTTTACCATGTCTGCAGTCTCTGACCATCAGCTTTACCATGTCTGTAGTCTCTGACCGTCTCCTGTACTACGTCTGCAGTCTCTGACCATCTTCTGTATCATGTCTGTAGTATGTCTGGGGGCTCTTTCTATCAGACTCTCTAACAGAAGCCCTCTCTGTGCCCAATAAAGTACTCTGCTTCTCTTCCTGTATTTTGTTTATTGTTAAGAGATCATGTAAAGATCCCAGGGTAATGAAGATTTCGTGGGGGAGCATCTCTGTGGTTGAGTCATGGCCATAGAAACATGTGTAAAGGGGAGGAGTTAGTAAAAATGACCACGCCCATGTGAGGGCGCGAGAAATATTTCTGCACCCAGGCGCCTGTGACCCTAGGATCGGCCCTGGCCGGTTGCTAAGCGATCAGCTCTCCTCACACGGAAGTTGTCAGTGAGAAGAGAACGGATCGCTGCAGCTGGCCGGTGATCAGCGAGTATGAGCCGTTTTTTACACACTGATCGCCGGCCCAGTGTCCCCACACAATGAAAACACACACTCGTCACCAAAATAGTGTCCCAAAACACATGTCCCCACACAGAAAAAAACAACTGTCCCCCACATACGTCCCAGTAAAATCATTTGCCCCAATGATCATCTGCACTCATATGTCCCTGATCATCTGCGCACGTCTATCCGTGATCACACAAACCAAGTGCTGACAGGGTAAGATCGCCGCCGCGAGGGAGGGGCTAGCAGCAGTGAAGAGGGACCCTGAGAAGAGGACGATCCGGGTTGCTCTGTGCAAATCCAACTGCACAGGGGAGGCAAGTAGAACATGTTTCTATTTTTTTTTTTTTTAACCACTACCCGACGGCCGTACGACTTTATACGGCCGCAGGGTGGTTCTGAATCTCTAACTGGCCGTGTTTTTACGGCCTGTGCGCGCAGGCGTCCGGCGGCGGTGCTCGCCGCATCGCTGAGATGCCGATGCGAGTGCCTGGCGGCCGTGATGTCCGCCAGGCATTCGGGATCGGTGGCTACAGGGACAAGACGTGGAGTTCTGTATGTAAACACAGAGATCCATGTCCTGTCAGGGGACAGAGGAGACCGATCTGTGTCCCTTGTACACAGGGACATAGATCGGTCACCTCCCCCAGTCACCCCCCTCCACACACAGTTAGAACACAATTTAGGGAAACACATTTAACCCCTTCCCCGCTCCCTAGTGTTAACCCCTTCAATGGCAGTCACATTTATACAGTAATTAGTGCATATTTATAGCACTGATCGCTGTATAAATGTGAATGGCGCCAAAAATGTGTCAAAAGTGTCCGATGTGTCCGCCATAATGTTGCAGTCACAAAAAAAATGCTGATCGCCGCCATTAGTAGTAAAAAAAAAAATAATAAAAAATAATAATAATTCTGTCCCCTATTTTGTAAGCGCAATAACTTTTGCGCAAACCAGACGCTTCTTGCGATTTTTTTTATTTTATTTTTTTTACCAAAAATATGTAGAAGAATACGTATCGCCTAGACTGAGAATTTTTTTTTTTTTTTTTTTTAATTGGGCTATTTATTACAGCAACAAGTAAAAAATATTGTTTTTTTTTTTAAATTGTCGCTCTATTTTTGTTTATAGCGAAAAAAATGAAAACCGCAGAGGTGATCAAATACCACCAAAAGAAAGCTCTATTTGTGGGGAAAAAGGGACGTCAATTTTGTTTGGGAGCCACGTCGCACGATCGCGCAATTGTCAGTTAAAGTGACGCAGTGCCACAAGCTGAAATTTCACCTGGTCAGGAAGGGGTATATGTGCCAAGTAAGGAAGTGGTTAAACAAGACTTTACAATTACTTTTTAAAAAATGTGTGAGCTAAACATACACTGGACCTGCAACATAAAACTCACAAGAAACAAAGAACAATCATGCAGCACTCTGGTCACAAGCAACATCTACAATTATCTTGTCTAATGAGCGGATCCATCCAGGGAACGGGGAGGACACCGGATTACAGGCTGTACAATACAGGACACGATCACAAGACCTGTATATGTCACATACCTGGATGGATCTGGAGAACTGCGCCACCACGCCATGCGTTCGGTTCCCCAAAACATCGGTGAACACCAGGAAGTGGAAATAGTCTTCTTTAGATTCAGAGGTTACAGGTAGCCCTCCTTTGGGGAGAACGGGATAATAAAAACACTCTACTATTCAAAAACATGAGACTATATACAAATTTTTAGATATACAAAAGCACAAAGTTATATCCCATGTCACATTTTGGAGGTGGTACTGCCCATTCAAGTGAATGGGGTCACATCGCAATCACCCTGTAACAGGGTGGCTTGCATGTTGCAGCACAGTGGTTCAGACTTTTAAGGGTTAAAGTATTCTTTGAGGAGGTGATATATCCCCTCCCAGCCACCGCTCAGAAATCAACTTCCAGGAGTGCCAATCAGGGGCAGTGCGTCCATCTAGGGTGCAGGAGCGCCGCCCACTCTCTCCTGGCACCGCTCTACTACCATAGATAGATTCATGCATTGTAGCAATTGATGGGCACACTGGCAGCATCTGATGGGGCACAGTAGCGGCAATTGATGGGCACACTGGCAGCATTTGATGGGGCACAGTAGCAGCAATTGATGGGCGCACTGGCAGCATCTGATGGGGCACAGTAGCAGCAATTGATGGGCACACTGGCAGCATCTGATGGGGCACAGTAGCGGCAATTGATGGGCACACTGGCAGCATCTGATGGGGCACAGTAGCAGCAATTGATGGGCACACTGGCAGCATCTGATGGGGCACAGTAGCAGCAATTGATGGGCACACTGGCAGCATCTGATGGGGCACAGTAGCGGCAATTGATGGGCACACTGGAAGCATCTGATGGGGCACAGTAGCAGCAATTGATGGGCACACTGGTAGCATTTGATGGGGCACAGTAGCGGCATTTGATGGGCACACTTGCGGCAATTGATGGGGCACACTGACAGTAATTGATGGGTACAGTGGCTGCGTTTGATATCACAGTGGCAGAAATTTATGGGTACAGTGGCTGCGTTTGATGGGCACAGTGGCTGTGTTTGATGGGGTTTTTTTTTTCAGTTTGTTTGTGCCCCCCCAAAAATGTTGAGCACCAGCCGCCACTGGTGCCAAGGGATGCCTCAAATGTGAACAAACCCCCCAGTGCTGGGCCCTGAGTGTAACGCATGTATGCGGGAGCATGGAAGAAGACCTGCTGTCCCACATATAGGTAAGGCTGACAGAAAGGGGTCCTTGTCACAGTCAAAAAGTTTGGGCCAGATTCTCGTAAACTGGCGTAAAACAGCGGCGGCGTAACGTATCTCATTTACGTTACGCGGCCGCAAGTTTTACGGGCAAGTGCTTGATTCACAAAGCACTTGCCTGTAAAGTTGCGGCGGCGTAGCGTAAATTCTCCGGCGCAAGCCCACCTAATTCAAATGATCCAGGTAGGGGGCGTGGATCATTTAAATTAGGCGCGTTCCCGCGCCGATCGTACTGCGCATGGGCCATCCCTAAAATTTCCCGACGTGCATTGCGCTAAATGACGTCGCTGGTTTCGACGTTAATGTAAATGGCGTCCAGCGCCATTCACGGACGACTTACGCAAACAACGTACTTTTTTAAATTTCGACGGGGAAACGACGGCCATACTTAACATTGGTTGCCCCTCATATAGCAGGGGCAACTTTACGCGTCGCAAAAGCTACGAAAACGTCGTGAATTCTCTGCGTCGACCGCGCGTACATTCGGGAATCTCACGTAAATACCTAATTTGCATAGACGACGGGGAAAACAACGTCGGCGACACCTAGCGGCGGGAAAAAAAAATGCATCTAAGATCTGACAGCGTAAGAGCCTTACGCCTGTCAGATCTAATGGATATCTATGCGTAACTGATTCTAAGAATCAGTCGCATAGATACGCCGGGCCAGATTAGGACTTACGACGGCGCAAATGGCGTTGCGCCTTCGTAAGCCCTTTGAGAATCTGGCCCTTCGTTTTTTTTTTCTGCACGGATGGGGCTGTCTATACTAATGGGGGGTCTGAACTGAGGAAGGGGGTCAGTACTTAGTGGGGGGGTCTATACTGAGGAAGGGGGTCTATACTGAAGGAGGGGGATCTATACTGTGGGAGGGGGGTCTTTACTGAGGGATGACTATAGTTGGTGGAGGGGGGGGGGGGCGACACCAATTTTTTCCACACCGCTTGACACCAACCCTAGTGACGCCACTGTTCCACACGGACCGATGAGAATCTCCTTGAGCTCTCCCAGAAGAAAGAGTGTAGAAGAGCTCATCTTTCAAATACCCAGACAGCCAACTCCGCTAGCATGGGCAGTAAAAGATAGTCATCCAAGTAGGTGAGTGCAGAGGGGGACTGGGGGTGTAGGGACGGAGTTGCAAGTTCACCATTTCATGTTTTGCGCAAAAGAGAACCATTTAAATCTTTATATACGAACTTTCATGACAATGTTCTGTTCTGAGTACCTGGAAAGCACAGCTGCGGCAATCCTACAAGATCGATGTCTTTGGGTACACTGATCTCCTCTGTGGTGGTCTCTCTCCCACCGTTAGCAGAGCCAACCTCAGACTTGGGTTTTTCTTTCTTCTTGCGGAAGGAGCGCCGCCTGGGAAGCCGCTGGAAGTTGCCCTGAGCAGATGCTGATGCCATTTCATCTTTGGGTATGAAAGGAGGAACGAAGACAGAGGTAATCTCCGGCTCCAAAGATTGCACATGACGTATTCCTCTCTGTGTGACCTGAGGGCGAGAGACGCAAAGAATAATATAGTAAGGTGTAAAACAGTTGGATTTAATGGGACCCTGTGGCCAAACAATTGATTTCAACAGCTATTTAAATGAAAAGTAAAAATGATGGTATATATATATATATATATATATATATATATATATATATACACACACACATACACACACATACACAGTATATATACACAAGAATACAAAACAACAATTATTATAATTTATAATAAACCTATTTAAAAAGAAATGTAGAAGAATACGTATAGGCCTAAACTTAGGGAAAAAAATAGTTTTTTTATATATTTTTGGGGAATATTTATTATAGCACAAAAAAAGTAAAAAATATTGCTTTTTTTTTCCAAAATGTACGCTCTTTTGTTTATATCGCAAAAAATAAAAACCGCAGAGGTGATCAAATACCACCAAAAGAAAGCTCTACTTGTGGGTAAAAAAGGACGTCAATTTTGTTTGGGAGCCACGTCGCACGACAGCCAAATCCTCCGGGGCTGAAGTGGTTAAAGACTTAAGATTTAAGGTTGTTATCTTATTCCTGGAATCGCAGCATGCAAAATCTGTTCATCCACCTTTACGTAGAGATACAGAAGATTACCTGGAAAAGGCAATTACACAACAACAAGTCTGAGCAGTTCATATGCTTAGAAAATAATAACCGGATACTATATGTGCATGTATATATTTAGTGTATTTCCTATGCACTGCCTTTGATTATAATGTACAGTGGGCCAGATTCTCAAAAGAGATACGACGGAGTAACTGCTGTTACTCCATCGTATCCCTGGTCCTAACTATGGAACTGATCCACAGAATCAGTTTCCCATAGTTAGGACGAAGATCCGACAGGTGTAATTGAATTACACTGCCGGATCTTAGGATGCAGTACCGCATCCGCCGCTGGGGGCATTTCGCGTTGAAATGCCGATTCAGGTATGCAAATTAGGACTTACGGCGATCCACGAAGCTATTACGCTTCGTTTTGTCGCCGTAAGTTTTAGTTTGCAAGTGCAAAATTAGGGCTGCATTTACAAAGTGTAAACTGTTTACACCATGTAAAAGCAGACCCTTCTTCCTCGCGCCGCGCTTTTTTTTCGATTTCGATTTTTTTTTTGCCGCCGTATCTTTTTTTTTTTCCCCCGACGCAACTTTATTGACCCGTCGCGATCCACAAAGCCCGGCGTAACGTAATTTCGCGCTATGCCCGTCAATGATGAGGAACGCCTTGCGCCGGCCCGATTTAAGTTACTCCACTCAAAATTTCTAGGTAAGTGCTTTGTGGATCGGGCACTTAGGTAGAAATTTTGCGGCGGTGTAACTTAAATCGGAATATTTAAGTTAAGCCCGTTTTTTGAGGATCTGGCCCAGTATATACTTGAGTATAAGCCAAGTTTTTCTCTAGTATATACTCAAGTCACCTTTTTGCGCCTGATCTCCCAGACTTTGGGGACACATGTAGCCCCCCTCTTCCTCTACAAGTGTGCAAAATTTGTTGTCCGGTGGACCTACGGCTGGGGAGTACTGATTTTTCAAAGCCGGGCACCCCTTCCATAGACTCCAATGTTAAACAGCAATTTCTCCGGTGAATATAGGGACCGGCTACCAGCCGGCCGTAGGTCCCCTGGACCCCACCTTGGCACACATGTAGCCCGCCTCTTTCTCTACGGCTGGGGAGTACCGATTTTTCAAACCGGGCACCTCTTCCATAGACTCCCATGTTAAATGTCAGTCTAGTCATGGGCACAGAGAGTCATGGGCACAGAGAGTCATGGGCACAGAGAGTCATGGGCACAGAGAGACATGGGCACAGAGAGGCAAAGTGAGGCATGCAGATGGACACCCTAGACTTATACTCGAGTCAATACGTTTTCCCATTTTTTTTTGTGGTAAAATTATCTGCCTCAGCTTATATTCGGGTCGGCTTATACTCTAGTATATACGGTAATCTGTATTTACAAAAGCAGCATACTAGATTATTTAAAAATGCGTTGCGCTAGATTAGAACAGTAGCTAGTTTTTATGTGCTTTCTCTGTGCTCTGATCCCACTAGGGATGAGCTTCGAGTTCAAGTCAAACTCATGTTCGACTCGAACATTGCCTGTTCGCATGTTCCGCGAACAACAAACAATTGGGGGTGTTCGCGGCAAATTCGAAAAGCCGCGGAACACCCTGTTAAAGTCTATGGGAGCAATCTAAAGTGCTTATTTTAAAGGCCAATATGCAAGTTATTGTCCTAAAAATTGTTTGGGGACCCGAGTCCTGCCCCAGGGGACATGTATCAATGCTAAAAAAAAAGTTTTAAAAACCGACGTTTTTTCGGGAGCAGTGAATTTAATAATGCTTAAAGTGAAACAATAAAAAGTGAAATATTCCTTTAAATTTCGTACATAGGAGGTGTGTAAAGTATGCCTGTGAAATAGCGCATGTTTCCCGTGCTTAGAACTGTCTCTGCACAAAGTGTCATTTCTGAAGGAAAAAAGTCCCCCCAAATTCAATTACCAGGCCCTTCAGATTTGGTGTGGATTTTAAGGGGAACTCCACCCCAAAAAAAAAAAAAAATGGTGTGGAGTTCCCCCAAAAATCCACACCAGACCCCTTATCCGAGCACGTAACCAGGCCGTCCGCAGAAAAGAGGGGGGGACGAGAGAGCGCCCCCCTCCTGAACCATACCAGGCCACATGCCCTCAACATGGGGAGGATGGCCCCATGTTGATGGGGACAAGGGCCTCATCCCCACAACCCTGGCCGGTGGTTGTGGGGGTCTGCGGGCGGGGGGCTTATCAGAATCTGGAAGCCCCCTTTAACTGCTTGCCGACCAGCGGCCGCAGTTCTACGGCGGCAGGTCGGCTCTGCTGGGTGAGAGCACGTAGCTATACGTCACCTCGCCCAGCAGCCAATAGGGGCGTGCGCCCCCGACTCTCGTGTGCGTGCCCGGCGGGCGCGATCGCTCGTTACAGAGCGAGGACCGGGAGCTGTGTGTGTAAACACACAGCTCCCGGTCCTGTCAGGGAGAGAAATGCTGATCTTCTGTTCATACAATGTATCAACAGAAGATCAGTCATTTCCCCATGTCAGTCCATCCCCCCTTACAGTTAGAACACACCCAGGGAACATACTTAACCCCTTTCCCACCCCCTAGTGTTAACCCCTTCACTGCCAGTGGCATTTTTATCTTATCTTATCCAATGCATTTTTATAGCACTGATCGATATAAAAATGCCAATGGCCCCAAAAATGTGTCAAAAGTGTCCGAAGTGTCCGCCATAATGTCGCAGTACCGAAAAAAAAAAATAGCTGATCGCCGCCATTACTAGTAAAAAAAAAAAAATATTAATAAAAATGCCATAAGAATACCCCCTATTTTGTAAATGCTATAACTTTTGCGCAAACCAATCAATAAACTCTTATTGCAATTTTATTTTACGAAAAACATGTAGAAGAATACGTATCGGCCTAAACTGAGGAAAACATTTTTTTATATATATATATATATATATATATATATATATATATATATATATATATTTTTTTTTTTTTTTTTGGGGGGATATTTATTATAGCAAAAATTCAAAAATATTCATTTTTTTCAAAATTGTCGCTCTATTTTTGTTTATAGCGCAAAAACTGAAAACCGCAGAGGTAATCAAATACCACCAAAAGAAAGCTTTATTTGTGGGGAAAAAAGGACGCCAATTTAGTTTAGGAGCCACGTCGCACGACCGCGCAATTGTCAGTTAAAGCGACGCAGTGCCGAATCGCAAAAAGTGCTCTGGTCCGGGGGTTAAGTGGTTAACAAAGGGGACCCCCAGATCCTGGCCCCCCCATGTGAATTGGTAATGGGGTACATTGTACCCCTACCATTTCACTAAAGAAGTGTAAAGAATTGTAAAAAAACACACACACCGTGGAAAAAAGTCCTTTATTATATAAAAAAAAAAAAATCCAGCGGTGGTAATCCACTCTTGATCCCCGATTCATTGTTGTCAGTATCCAGCGACAGGTGATCTCCTCTCCGCTGGGGTCCAGCGATGAGAAGATCATCCAGGTCTGGGATCCAGAGCGCAGCATCGCCAGCCGCCTGTCTCCACCGGACACAGCCCGGCGAATGACGCAACTGGAGCTAGCGACAGTTCTTATATAGGTCAGGCGGGGCCACCCATCACGTGACCCCGTCCCCCTCTGACGCAAGGGGGAAGCCTGGGCTTCCCCAGTGACATAGCAGAAGGCGCGTCAAAGGGGGACGGGGTCACGTGATGGGTGGCCCCGCCTCACCTATATAAGAACTGTCACTAGCTTCAGTCACGTCATTGCCGGGCTGTCTCCGGTGGAGACAGGCGGCTGGCGATGCTGCGCTCTGGATCCCGGACCTGGATGATCTTCTCATCACTGGCCCCCGGCAGAGAGGAGATCACCCGTCACTGGATACTGACAACGTTGGAGCGGGTAGCGGGGATCGAGAGTGGATTACCACCGCTGGATTATTAATTTTTTTTTTTTAATAAAGGACTTTTTTCCACGGTGTGTGTGTTTTTTTACAATTATTTACACTTCCTTAGTGAAATGGTAGGGGAACCTATTACCAATTCACATAGGGGGGGCAGGATCTGGGGGTCCCCTTTGTTAAAGGGGTTTTCCAGATTCTGATAAGCCCCGCAGACCCCCACAACCACCTGGCAAGGGTTGTGGGGATGAGACCCTTGTCCCCATCAACATGGGGACATCCTCCCCATGTTGAGGGCATGTGGCCTGGTGCGGTTCAGGGGGGGGGGGGGGGGTGCTCTCTTGTCCCCCCACCTCTTTTCTGCGGCCGGCCAGGTTACGTGTTCTGATAAGGAGTCTGGTATGGATTTTTGGGGGAACTCCACGCCATTTTTTTTTTTTATTTGGGGTGCAGTTCCCCTTAAAATTCACACCAGACCTGAAGGGTCTGGAATGGATATTTGGGGGGAACCCCACGTAATTTTTTTTTTTTAATTGAAGGCGGGGTTCCCCTTAATATCCATACCAGACCTGAAGGGCCTGGTAATTGAATTTGGGGGGACCCCCACGCTTTTTTTTTTATGAATGAATTCTTTCTGAATTGCAGGGAGCCGACAATTCATTATAGCCGTGAGTGATTTTTAAATGACTTTTTTCCTTCAAAAATGACACTTTGTGCAGAGACAGTTCTAAGTACGGGAAACATGCGCTATTTCACAGGCATACTTTACACCCTTTAAAGCAGGGATCGACAAATCCCAGGCGCCAGGTCGCCATGGCGACTAGAAATAGTGTCCTGGCGACTTGGCTTGGAAGGTGGGCAAAAAAAAAAAAAAAACATTTTTTTTGTGAGCTGGCGCCATCTGGTGGTGAGCCGTTGGTATTACAAGTTATTACCACCAGATGTGAGCTGGCGCCACCTGGTGGTGGCAGTTGGTATTACAAGTTAAGCATTACAAGTTAAACAGCAATTCTAATGTAATTTTTCACTATTTTCACTGCCATCTTCTTCCCTCTAATTAAAACCCCCAAACATTATATATATTTTTTATCCTAACACCCTAGAGAATAAAATGGCGATCGTTGCAATACTTTCTGTCACGCCGTATTTGCACAGCGGTCTTACAAGGGCACTTTTTTGGGAAAAAAATTACACTTTTTTTAATTAAAAAAAATAAGACAACAGTAAAGTTATCCCCATTTTTTTTAATATTATAAAAGATAATGTTACGCCGAGTAAATTCATACCCAACATGTCACGCTTCAAAATTGTGTCCGCTCGTGGAATGCCGACAAACTTTTACCCTTTAAAATCTTCATAGGCGACGTTTAAAAAATTCTACAGGTTGCATGTTTTGAGTTACAGAGGAGGTCTAGGGCTAGAATTATTGCTCTCGCTCTACCAATCGCGACGATACCTCAAATGTGTGGTTTGAACACCGTTTACATATGCGGGCGCTGCTCATGTGTGTGTTCGCTTCTGCGCGCAAGCTCGTTGGGACGGGGCGCGTTTTCTGGCTCCTAACTTTTTTAGCTGGCTCCTAGATTCCAAGCAAATTTGTCAAACCCTGTTTTAAAGGGATATTTCACTTTTATGGTTTCACTTTAAGCCAGGGGTTGACAAATTTGCTTGGAATCTAGGAGCCAGCTAAAAAAAATGATTTTGCGGAAGCTAGGATGGCTTACCGGGGGTAATTAATATTAGAAAAGATAGCAAAACAGAAGTGTGAACTTACAGGTGATCACAGGTAACCACAGGTGACCCTTCACCTTACACTGCTTTTGTACATTTTTGTAAATACAGATTACCGTATATACTCGAGTATAAGCCGATCCGAATATAAGCCGAGGCACCTAATTTTACCACAAAAAACTGGGAAAACTTATTGACTCGAGTATAAGCCTAGGGTGTCCATCTGCATGCCTCACTTTGCCTCATTGTGTCCATCTGCATGCCTCTCTGTGCCCATGACTAGACTGACGTTTAACATGGGAGTCTATGGAAGGAGTGCCCGGTTTGAAAAATCAGTACTCCCCAGCCGTAGGTCCTCTAGACAACAAACTTTACACACTTGTAGAGGAAGAGGGGGGCTACATGTGTGCCAAGTTTGGGTCCCCAAAGTCTGGGAGATCAGGTGCAAAAAGGTGACTTGAGTATATACTTGAGAAAAACTTGGCTTATACTCGAGTATATACGGTACATTATAATCAAAGGCAGTGCATAGGAAATACACTAAATATATACATGCACATATAGTATCCGGTTATTATTTTCTAAGCATATGAACTGCTCAGACTTGTTGTTGTGTAATTGCCTTTTCCAGGTAATCTTCTGTATCTCTACGTAAAAGGTGGATGAACAGATTTTGCATGCTGTGATTCCAAGAATAAGATAACAATCTTAAATCTTAAGTCTTTAACCACTTCAGCCCCAGAGGATTTGGCTGCCCAATGACCAGGCCACTTTTTGCGATTCGGCACTACGTCGCTTTAACTGACAATTGCGCGGTCGTGCGACGTGGGTCCCAAACAAAATTGACGTCCTTTTTCCCCCACAAGTAGAGCTTTCTTTTGGTGGTATTTGATCATCTCTGCGATTTTTATTTTTTGCGATATAAACAAAAAAAAAGTCAAAATTTTGAAAAAAAAAAGCAATATTTTTTAACTTTTTACTATATTAAATATTCCCCAAAAATATATAAAAAAAAACTTTTTTTTCCCCTAAGTTTAGGCCCATCATATTGTTCTACATATTTCTGGTAAAAAAATGAATGAATTCTCTCTAAATTGCCGAGAGCCGACAATTCATTATAGCCGCGAGTGATTTTTAAATGACTTTTTTCCTTCAGAAATTACACTGTGTGCAGAGACAGTTCTAAGTACAGGAAACATGCACTATTTCACAGGCATACTTTACACACCCCCCTAGGTATGAAATTTAAATGAATATTTCACTCTTATTGTTTCACTTTAAGCATTATTAAATTCACTGCTCCCAAAAACGGACGTTTTTAAAACTTTTTTTTTGCATTGATACAGGACCCAGGTCCCCAAACACTTTTTAGGACAATAACTTGCATATTAGCCTTTAAAATTAGCACTTTAGATTTCAAACGTTCGAGTCCCATAGACTTTAACGGGGTTCTAAAGTTCACACAAACTTTTGGTGTGTCGCAGGTTCTGGTGCGAACTGAACAGGGGGGTGTTCGGCTCATCCCTAGATCCCACATGGAAGCACACAAAACATGAAAGTAAGAACTGGCCCCTACGCTCTATAAAACAAAGCCTTGGCGACGCAGTATATACAGAGAGAAAAGGTTAAAAACGGTTAAGAGGATGTAAGAGCCGAGCTGACCTACAGAGAATTAATCAAATATATCTTCCCCTTTTCCAAGGTCACGTGTAGCGCTATTCTAACACCTCAAAGATCCACATCTAGAAAACCACAGCCACAGTTTAAATAAAAAGACTGCAAGTAGAACGGTTTGTATTTCAACATCCGTGCAGCAGATTTAGTCCTGGAAACCGAGGAATAAAACGCTTGATTCTACATAGTGACAATATGGCAATACATACATTGGCCCAGATTCAAAGAGATTTGCTCTTTTTTTGCGGAGGCACAGGGCAACGATTTTGCCCTGCGCCCCCGCAAATTTGCGCCGCTGCCCTCGATTCACGGAGCAGTAGCTCTGTAAATTGCAAGGGCACGCCGGCAAAATTGCCCGGCGTAAGCGCGCGCAATGTAAATTAGGCGCGCTCCCGCGCCAAGCGTAGAGCTGGAAACTTTCCCGATGTGCATTGCGGCAAATGACGTCGCAAGGACGTCATTTGCTTCAAAGTGAACGTGAATGGCGTCCAGCGCCATTCACGAATCACTTACGCAAACAACGTAAAATTTGAACGTCGCGACGTGGGAAGGGCGGGTATACTTTAGCATTGGCTGCCCCTACTATTAGAAGGGGCAGCCTTACGCTAAAGACGCCGTACGGAAACTCCGTACCTTGTGTACGCAGGGCCCGCGCAACTTTGTGAATCGGTGTTAGTATGCAATTTGCATACTATACGCTGATCACAATGGGAGCGCCCCCTAGCGGTCAACGCAAGAATGCAGCCTAAAATCAGCGTGGCATAAGAGCCTTATGCCACGCAGATTTTAGGCTGCAGTCGGCGTTACGATGTTCCTGAATCAGGAGCATTCGTAACGCCGGAGCAAGTAAGCAATTGCGCTGCGTAATCTATGGTTACGCAAGCGCAATTGCTTACTGAATCTGGGCCATTGATTGCTTCCAAAACAGATGCACGAGGCTTGCCTGGGATGTCAAAGTCTATGTACAGCCAAAACTTCACTTAAAAAAAATAAAGATAAAACACAAATAATAAATGCACATCTTTTTTCAGGTAAAAAAAAAAAAAAAAAAAAATTTTAATTATGGGCCAGTAAAGCATTGCACCCACAATCAGCAGATTGCAGTGCATTCTCAGGCTTCTGCAGACTGTCAGTGTATCTGTCTGCCCATACCTTGTACCAGGGGCATTGCTAGGTCTACAAAAGATCTGGGGCTAGAGCCCATAGCAGCAAAGTAAAGAAAGTCAGACGCTTGGGCGGGCATACATAGAGAGAGATGGAGATGGAGATATATTTATATCTAAATTAGGGCTGCGGAAATTAACGATCAATTCCTCGATTAATCGTTAATTTCTTTGATCGATCAAAATAATTTTGATTGGGACGATCCGCGGATTGAGCTCCGCGGTCTTGCCCATAGGAAAGGCCGCGGCTTCAGCCTAGCTCCGGAGCCGCGCCCATCTTGGTACACCCGGCGGCGGCCTAGTAGCAGCGCGGCGACGTCATCATCACCCACCTGCTTTCACCCGCCTGCTTGTGTCATCTGAGGACGGGTCTGCTGCCAGCTGTGCTTTCCATTCTGGTAAGAGTAGGGAGATGTGGACATTACAGTATGGGGGGGGGAGATGTGGAAATTACGGGGGGGGGGGGGGGATGTGGACATTACAGTATGGGGGGAGATGTGGACATTACAGTATGGGGGGAGATGTGGACATTACAGTATAGGGCGAGATGTGGACATTACAGTATGGAGGGAGATGTGGATATTCTAGTATGGGGGGGGGGGGGTGTGGACATTACAGTATGGGGGGAGATGTGGACATTACAGTATGAAGGGGAGATGTGGACATTCTAGTATGGGGGGAGATGTGGACATTACAGTATGGGGGGGGGGGGGATGTGGACATTACAGGGGGGGGGGGGATGTGGACATTACAGTATGGGGGAGGGGATGTGGACATTACAGTATGGGGGAGGGGGGAGATGTGGACATTACAGTATGGGGGGGGGATGTGGACATTACAGTATGGGGGGGGGGGGATGTGGACATTACAGTATGGGGGGGGGGGAGATGTGGACATTACAGTATGGGGGGGTGGAGATGTGGACATTACAGTATGGGGGGAGATGTGGATATTCTAGTATGGGGGGGGGGGAGATGTGGATATTCTAGTATGGGGGAGATGTGGACATTACAGTATGGGGCAAAGCCGTGGGTACCGTGCACGCTGGCGGCAGCGCGCTCGCGACCTGTTCCTAGTGTGACTGCCACTGATCGTCTGTTTCATAGGGAACGACGATCGGCAACGTCACACGCCAAGCCACGCCCCCACACAGTAGTAATTACTCCCTAGGAAACACTTAAACCCTTCAGCGCCTCCTACAGGTTAACCCCTTCACTGCCAGTGTCATTTGCACAGTAATCAGAGCATTTTTATAGCACTGGTCGCTGTAAAAATGACAATGGCCCCAAAATAGAGTCAAAAGTGTCCGATGCGTCCGCCATGTCGCAATCACGATAAAAAAATAAAAATAAACGCTGATCGCCGCCATTACTAGTAAAAAAAACATTATTAATAAGAATGCCAAAAAACGATCCCCTATTTTGTAGACGCTATAACTTTTGCGCAAACCAATCAAAAACGCGCATTGTTACCAAAAATATGCAGAAGAATACGTATCGGCCTAAAAAAAAAAAAAAAAAATATATGAGGAAAAAAAATGTTTTATATATTTTTTGGGGGATATTTTTTATAGCAAAAATAAATATCCCCCCACGCGGACAGTGAGGATGAATCTGCTTCAGGGTCAGTTGTTGATGAGAAATTGGTTGGAGCTCTTATTTCTGCGGTGCGTGATACTCAAAAACTTGAGGTTTTGGCGGAGGCACCAGATGTGCCAGTCCCTTTTGGGTTCCGCAAACCTCTGCGCACCATTTTTGTTTATAGCGCAAAAAAATAAAAAAACGCAGAGGTGATCATTACCACCAAAAGAAAGCTCCATTTGTGGCGAAAAAAGGATGCCAATTTTGTTTGGGAGCCACGTCGCACGACCGCGCAATTGTCAGTTAAATCGACGCAGTGCTGAATCGCAAAAAAGGGCCTGGTCCTTCAGCAACAAAATCGTCCGGGTCTTAAGTGGTTAATGACATTCAATCACAATAAGACTTGTGTAGCAATTGTATTACGCTGTATTATTTTTGTTTTCCCACGAAAGTAGAGTTAGGGCTCTTTCACTCGGGCGGCCCGTTCAGGTCCGCCTGCCAGTTTTTTAGGCGGACCTGAACGGGCGCTCCGTGCTCCTCTATGGCGCCGCGGATGTCAGCGGTGACATGCCCGCTGATATCCAACCCGCTCTGATCCGCCAAAGTGTGACGGAGGAAAAACCTACTTTGCTCTCATCCACCCCGAGTGAAAGGGGCCTTACCCTTTAAGGGCCAGATTCACAGCGGAGATACGACGGAGTTTCTCTCAGAGTATCTATGCGGCTGATTCATAGAATCAGTTACGCATAGATAGCCAGAAGATCCGACAGGTGTAATTGTTTTACACTGTCGGATCTTAGGATGCAATACCGCGGCCGCTGCTGGGGGGAGTTTGCGTCGTAAACCAGCGTCGAGTATGCAAATTAGGAGTTACGGCGATTCCCGACGGATTTTCGCGTTCGCTACGTCGCCGCTAGTCTAGTTTCCCGTCGCAAAGTTAGTCGTTTTTTTTTTGGTGCCCTAACTTTAGTCAGCAATCGTATTGCTGTCTAAAGTATGGCCGTCGTTCCCGCGTCGAAATTTAAAATTTAACGTCGTTTGCGTAACACGTCCGGGAATACGGAAGTACGCTACGCGTGTCGCCGTTCGAAAAAATTATGTCACGGCGCGCAAAGCACGACGGGAATTGCGAAACCGAGCATGCGCAGTAGGTCCGGCGCGGGAGCGCGCCCAATTTAAATGGCACACGCCCATTTAAATTGGCCCGCCTTGCGCCGGAGGCCGCCGGCGTAGTTTTCATCGCAAGTGCTTTGTGAATCAGGCACTTGCGATGAAAACTTGCGGCGGTGTAACGTATCTACGATACGTTACGTCGCCGCACTTCTACCTGAATCTGGCCCTAAATGCCTAATTTTTTGAAACAACCCATGTTATTTTATTCTGCGTTATGTAACGTTTGTATCACTTTGCTAAAGTCTGATGCCCCGTACACACCATCACTTTATGTGATGAAAAAAAATGACGTTTTTAAAAACGTCACTTTAATTGACTGTGTGTGGGGGAAAACGTCGTTTTATGTCTTGTAAAAAACGACCAAAAAAAATTGAAGCATGCTTCAATTTTATGTGTCGTTTTTCAAAAGTGCACTTTTTACTTCACAGAAATTGACCGTGTGTAGCAAAAAACGTCGTTTTCTAAGACGTTTTTTCATCCACGCATGCCCAGAAGCTACTTATGAAGCGAGCTTCAATGGTAAAACGTGGTGGAACGTAACCTCGCTTTGCTAGAACATTGTGAGAAAACGATGGTGTGTAGGCAACTTCGTCTTAGAAAATTGAAGTTTCAAAAACGTCATTTTTTACTTCACAGAAAGTGTCGTTTTTTTTTCATCACATAAAGTGATGGTGTGTACGCGGCATGAGGCTTGACTTTATTTCAGCAGTCAGGACTGGGCCATGAACCTGTAAAAAGCAGTACTGCACAAAGTGTGGTTTGCTCGGCACGCTGCCACCATCTACGTGGAAAACACCACGAGCCGTGAAGAAATATCCCCTTCTCGGGAGGAAATGCTGAATATTACTTCTTCTCTGACTGTAAAAGGGAAGTCGGAAACGTTTATGTCTGGAAGGAACGTATGACCCGACAAGATGAATGGCCCAGTGTATAGATATTGCTCATGGATAGGGGATCGTGTGTTCACCGCGACCGATGTGCGGGTTTTATCCAAATTCAGAACACGAAGGTAGAGACGCCAGTGCTGGTGTATTTCATGTTTGAACGTGCCAGTGCCCGCTACCTGGCCCAACACGTTTGGGCCCATAACACAAGCATATTTTAAGAGGCTGCTGGCTAAAAGCTGTTGCGGTCATGCAATATGAGATTGCCACGTTACAGATCTTTTGCTATGCTGTAAAAAAAGACCTGTAAGGCTGAACTCCGGAACCAAATTCAACCTTACCCTTAGCAGAGGGGCTCCCCACCACAATGCAATTGTAAATGCTTCCAACAGATTATACTTACCTGCACTGTGCAATGGTATTGCACAGAGTAGGCCCAACCCCCCTCTTCTGGGGTCCCCTACCAGTCCCCTACCAGTCCTCTAGGCCAGGGGTCTCCATACTTTTAAAGCAAAGGGCCAGTTTACGGTCATTCCGACTTCAGGGGGGCCAGATTCTGACCAGATGGGGTAGAAAATGCCCCGGGGCCGAGCATCAGTGAGAATAAACATGGCCCCAGTGTTGGTGGGCAGTAGAAGGAGGAATAGTGCTCCATCATTGCTATTAGTCTAAGAAATAGTGCCCCATTGGGAGGAATAGTGCCTCATATCATTGGGAGCAATACTGTCGCCCCCAAGGATCAGATGAAGGCTAGCAAAGGGCCACATCCGGCCCTTGGGCCGCAGTTTGGAGACCCCTGCTCTAGGCTCCTCCACTTTGTATGTCCCCCTATAGAAGCCACTTTCTAAAGGGTGTACCTGCATGCTCGCTTCCAAGCCCTGCTGTGTGCATCTAGACACACACACAGCACAGCTC
The DNA here is from genome assembly GCF_905171775.1 of Rana temporaria. Taxonomy (NCBI): domain Eukaryota; kingdom Metazoa; phylum Chordata; class Amphibia; order Anura; family Ranidae; genus Rana; species Rana temporaria. The sequence goes on along the minus strand of NC_053493.1, from coordinate 410,810,652 downwards.
AGCCCCGCCCCCTCCACAGGATTTAAAGGGCTTGTAAAAGGCAGAAGGTTTTTTTTCCTAATCCATTCTACGCATCAAATAAAAATCCTTCTGTGTGTAGCAGCCCCCCCCCCCATACTTGTCTACGGTCCCCACTCTGTCTAGCGATGTCCACAAGTGTCTCAGCTGTCTGAGATTCTCCCTCCTAATTGGCTGAGACACAGCAGTGGCGCCATTGGCTGTTGCTGCTGTCAATCAATGTTAGCTAGCCAATCAGGGGCTAGCCAATCAGGGGAGAGGCCGGGTCAGGGCTCCGTGTCTGAATGGACAGAGGGAACTGTGACTCGACTGAGGTGCTCCCATAGCAAGCTGCTTGCAGTGGCGCCATTGGCCGTCGCTGCTGTCAATCATTGTTAGCTAGCCCATCAGGGGAGAGAGGGGGAGCGGTCAGGTCGGGGCTCTGTGTCTGAATGGACACAGGGAACTGTGACTTGGCTGAGGTGCCCCCATAGCAAGCTGCTTGCAGTGGTGCCATTGGCTGTCGCTGCTGTCAATCATTGTTAGCTAGCCAATCAGGGGAGAGAGGCCAGGTCAGGGCTCAGTGTCTGAATGGACACAGGGAACTGTGACTCGGCTGAGGTGCCTCCATAGCAAGCTGCTTGCAGTGGTGCCATTGGCTGTCGCTGCTGTCAATCATTGTTAGCTAGCCCATCAGGGGGGAGAGGGGGAGAGGCCAGGTCGGGGCTCCGTGTCTGAATGGACACAGGGAACTGTGACTCGGCTGAGGTGCCCCCATGGCAAGCTGCTTGCAGTGGGGGCCCTGAACAGGAGCGAGGGGCCAGGATCACAGAAAGGGGAGAAGAGGAGGATCCGGGCTGCCCTGTTCAAATCCACTGCAACAGAGCAGGTATACATATAGCCAGATTCACGTAGAGATACGATGGCGTATCAGTAGATACGCCGTCGTAACTCCGAATCTGCGCCGTCGTATATTTAAGTGTATTCTCAAATTGAGATACACTTAAATGTAGCTAAGATACGACCGCCGGCCGCTAGGGGCGTGTACGCTGATTTACGCCTAGAATGCGTAAATCAGCGAGATACGCCTATTCACGAACGTACGCTTGCCCGTCGCAGTAAAGATACGCCGTTTACGTAAAGGCGTTTTCAGGCGTAAAGATAAACCACCAAAAAGATGGTGCAGCCAAAGTTAAGTATGGACGTCGGAATCGCGTAAAATTTTTAGATTTTTACGTCGTTTGCGCAAGTCGTCTGTGAACGGGGCTGGCCGTAATTTACGTTCACGTCGAAACCAATGAGTCTTTGCGGCGTAATTTGGAGTATGCGCACTGGGTTACGTCCACGGACGGCGCAGGCGCCGTACGTTCAAAACGTCAATAACGTGGGGTGATGTCTTATTGGCATAAAACACGCCCACCTCTTCCCAATTTGAATTAGGCGCGCTTACGCCGGCACATTTACGATACGCCGCCGTAACTTAGGACGCAAGTGCTTTGTGAATACAGCACTTGCCTCTCTAACTTGCGGCGGCAGCGCAGCGTAAATACGATACGCTACGCCGGCTCAAACATACGCCACCCTACGTGAATCTAGGTAATGGTCTCCAGTAATGAGTTGCCACACGAGTGATTTCACTGGAGTGCAGATGGAAGAAAAGCATTGGGCAGTGCTAGAATTAGCAGCCCAATGCTGGAGAAGCCCCAAGACTCAAAAGCCCTGATCACGGTTTGGCGTTCTAGTTCAGCAAGGACTATGATTGCACCGTTCATTTACAGGCTGGCAATGTGCAAAGGTTATTTATTAGTGCTGTCAAGCGATTAAAATGTTTAATCGCGATTAATCGCATTAATGTCATAGTTAACTCACGATTAATCGCGCGATTAAGGAGGTTCACCCTTTAAAACATTTTTTTTGTTTTGTTTTATTTATTTATTTTTTTTTTATAATATTAAATTGTGTTTTTTTATTTTTTTACATTTTGATCACTTTTATTGCTGTCACAAGGAATGTAAACATCCCTTGTGACAGCAATAGGTGGTGACAGGTACTCTTTATGGAGGGATCGGGGGTCTAAAAGACCTCCGAGCCCTCCTTTGCACTTCAAAGTATTCAGATCGCCGAAAACGGCGATTCTGAATACTGTGTACTTTTTTAAGTCCGGCGCCATTGGCAGCCGAGAAACCCGGAAGTGACGTCATGACGCCGCTTCCGTGGTTTCAATGCGGAGACTGAATCAAAGCCGCTTACGGCTTAGTGTCAGTCTCCAACCTGGACACAGAAGGCGGCGGATCTAGGATCGGGTCTCCCGTTGGGACGGGAGGCCCGGTCAGAGCGGCGAAAGGCGGCGAGAGGGGGGGGGGGGATGTCCCCTCCCGCTCCTCCGGCATAACAACCGAGCGGCTTTTAGCCGCATCGGTTGTTATGTTTGGATAGCCGATCGCCCGCTCTAAACAACGGTACCGGGATGATACCTGCGGCTGCAGGCATCATCCCGGTATAACCCCCGAACGCCGCCTCGTTAATCGCGCGATAACATTTTTTACGCGTTAACATGGGTTTGCGTTAACGCCGTTAATAGCGCGTTTAACTGACAGCACTATTATTTATCCATTGGTCTTCTGGCTTTGGTAGAATTTTATTGGCACGTATTTTTCCGAAGGAATTGCCCGATATCTACCTACAGAACCTTTCACTCCAATAACGTTACCCAGAACCAGATGTGGTCAGAGGCATGTAAATATGTACAGAGATAGCTGCCATCTGCCACTGACAGATAAGAGAAGCGACGTGTACATGGCGCGGTCAATAGTTACTCAAGACTTCCTTTCTGCAAGTATCTCTTTCTAGGACCTTCTGCAATACAAAACTACTGTATTGTGGATTATAGCTGCACTCATTTCTGCCATAAAGTTGCTAGTGTAATATAGTCCGAAAGATAACGCACCATCAAAGTAGAAAAGAATGTAGATAGAATTAAGTGTCACTAAACCCACATCATAAAAAACTATGATGAAAAGTAAATGGTGTATTACATGCTGTTTATACTAACTGGGCCAGATTCAGAAAAGAGATACGACGGTGTATATCTGAGTGCGCTCGGTCGTATCCATGCGCCTGATTAATAGAATCAGGTTACGCATAGATATCCCTAAGATCCGACAGGTGTAAGTGTCTTACACCGTCGTATCTTAAGCTGCATTTTCTGGCTGGCCGCTAGGTGGCGCTTCCGTTTGTTTACGCAAGGAATATGCAAATTACTATTTACATCGATTCAGAAATGAACGACCGCCCGGAGCTTTTTTTTTACGTCGTTTGCGTTCGGCTTTTTCCGGCGTAAAGTTTTTTTTTTGTTTTTTTTAGTGTATTTTGTGCATGTACTCGAGAGAAGAGCCGGACTGCAGGAGTTGGGAGTAGGCAGGCCTCCCCCAGAGGCAATCTGCCACCTTTCTCCATGCCCCGGGTGGCAATGGCGGGTGTGTGAGGGGGTCCTTCCACACAGCCCGCCCTACCTGCTCCGCTTTGAAGCCCAACGGGGCAGAGGGACTCCCTATAAGGGAGTGAGAGGATCTAGCCCGCTCAACCAGCCCCGTTAGTCCTTCGCCTCTCTTTTTAGAGACCGCGTGGTCAAAGTGCGTGCATGTTAACCCAATTTCAAGTGCGTGTGTAAGTGTGGTGGTTTTTGTGGGAGGGGGGTGGGCGTACTAAGCGCAGGCTTACCTCGTATAGCACACCCACCGGGAGCCGGGCTGAGACCACCAAACTCAATTCACATGTAGCCGAGACCGGGATCCGAACCCCTAGCTGCAGAGGTGAATGGCTTGTCAGCGCAGTGCCAATCGCGTTGAGCCACCGCAGCTCCTTTTCCGGCGTAAAGTTACCCCTGCTATATGAGAGGTATGTGCGGCGTATCCTATGTTAAGTACCCGTGCCAAGTTTTGAAATGTTTCCGTCGTTTGCGTAAGTCGTTCGCGAAAACGGCTGTACGTCATTTACGTTCACGTCGAATCCAATACGTCCTTGCGACGTAATTTGGAGCAATGCACACTGGGATATTTCACGGACGGCGCATGCGCCGTTAAAAAAAAACGTAAAAACCGCGGGGTCAAGTAAAATTTTAATAAAACACGCCCCCAACATCCCCATTTGAATTACGCGGCCTTACGCCGCAACACATACGTTACGCCGCCGTAAATAAGGGCGCAAGTTCTTTCTGAATACAGAACTTGCGCCCAAAGTTACAGCGGCGTAACGTATCGGAGATACGTTACGCCGGCAGATAGATACACTAATCTATCTGAATCCGGCCCACTATGTGATTAGTTTTCTGTATTCTGCAAAAAAACTGGTTGATCCTTCAGCTCTCCATCTCCCTCTTCTGTCCATGTCCCCACTGCAGTTGTGGATTTTGCAGAGCAGTGTGGGCACCTCTGCACATGCTCAGTTCTCAGTAAATTTCTATGCTGAGCATTTCCTCCCCATCACATCTGAGCAGCCCATGAGACTATAGGACAGGGGTCTCAAACTTGCAGCCCTCCAGCTGTTGTGAAACTACAAGTCCCATCGTGCCTCTGTCTGTGGGAGTCATGCTTGTAACTGTCAGCATTGCAATGCCTCTTGGGACTTGTAGTTTCTCAACAGCTGGAGGGCTGCCAATTTGAGACCCCCACTATAGAGGCACACATGTGGGCGTGTACACAGTGGTAAATGACAGCCAATAACCTTCTAAACAAAATGGGGGTGGAATATTACAAGTAGATTTATCACTTAAGGACCACCTAACTCCGATATACGTCGGCAGAATGGCACGGCTGGGCACAATCACGTACCTGTACGTAATTGCTAAATGCCTAGCCGTGGGCGCGCCCCCGCAAACCGGTCCGAAGCTCCTTGACCGCGGCCGCGGGACCCGATCACCGCCGGAGTCCCGCGATCGGTCACAGGAGCTGAAGAACGGGGAGAGGTGTGTGTAAACACAGCTTCCCCGTTCTTCACAGTGGCGCCGTCATTGATCGTCTGTTCCCCGATATAGCGAAAGGCGATCAATGACGTCACACGTCCAGCCCCGCCCCCCTACAGTTAGAAACACATATGAGGTCACACTTAACCCCTTCAGCGCCCCCTAGTGGTTAACTCCCAAACTGCAATAGTCATTTTCACAGTAAACAATGCATTTTTATATCACTTTTTGCTGTGAAAATGACAATGGTCCCAAAAATGTGTCAAAATTGTCCGATGTGTCCGCCATAATGTCGCAGTCACAAAAAAAAAAGAAAAAAAGCGATGATCGCCATCAGTAGTAAAAAAAAAAATTCATAAAAATGCAATAAAACTATCCCCTATTTTGTAAACGCTATAAATTTTGCGCAAACCAATCGATAAACGCTTATTGCAATTTTTTTTACCAAAAATAGGTAGAAGAATACGTATCAGCAAAAAATCGTTTTTTATATATATTTTTGGGGAATATTTATCATAGCAAAAAGTAAAAAATATTGATTTTTTTTTCAAAATTGTCGCTCTATTTTTGTTTATAGCGCAAAAAATAAAAACCGCAGGGCGCGTTTTCTGGCTCCTAACTTCTTTTAGCTGGCTCCTAGATTCCAAGCAAATTTGTCAAACCCTGTATATATAGTATAAGGAGTTGAGTCTACTCTGACACATCCCCGGTTAAGGAATCCAACCTCCCTAACTGTTCAGGTTCCTAGTATCCCTCAGTTCGACAGTCGGTCATCATCCCTATTTCAAGCGGTTGTATACCTCTGGTCATAAGTGTCAGCATGTCATGTGACACACTGTGACAGTGCCAGCCATGATAAAGAGATTTTTAATACAGCTTACCTGTAAAATCTTTTTCTTGGAGTACATCACGGGACACAGAGCGGCATTCATTACTATATGGGTTATATGGAGTACCTTCAGGTGTAGACACTGGCAATCTCAAACAGGAAATGCCCCTCCCTATATAACCCCCTCCCATAGGAGGAGTACCTCAGTTTTGTAGCAAGCAGTATGCCTCCCAAAATGGTCCTCAAAAAAGAGGGGTGGGAGCTCTGTGTCCCGTGATGTACTCCAAGAAAAAGATTTTACAGGTAAGCTGTATTAAAAATCTCTTTTTCTTTATCGTACATCACGGGACACAGAGCGGCATTCATTACTATATGGGATGTCCCAAAGCAATGCTTACAATGAGGGGAGGGAGAACATCTCCAAGACAAAAGGATTTAATTTAGAGATATACTCAAATCATAATAAATCCAACTTAGTTGAGAAAAATAATTTTAAATTTTAAATTTAACTCAAAAAAGAGGAGCCCCCGGAATCCGAGGGTCTCAAACTGCAGCCTGCAGCACTGCCTGCCCGAAGGCAGTATCAGTATTCCTTCTTACGTCCAACTTGTAGAATTTTGTAAACGTGTGGACAGAAGACCAGGTTGCCGCCTTGCAAACTTGAGCCATAGAGATCTGGTGGTGTGCTGCCCAGGAGGCGCCCATGGCTCTAGTAGAATGAGCCTTTAATGATACTGGAGGAGGCAACCCTTTCAAGCCGTAGGCCTGAGTGATTAATTGCTTAATCCACCTAGAAATGGTAGACTTTGCAGCTGCCTGCCCCTTCTTGGGCCCATCCGGTAGAATGAACAGCACATCTGTTTTCCGGATCTTCTTTGTAGCTTTAAGATAGGCCTTCATGGCCCTGACAATATCCAAGGTATGCAGCAACCCTTCCTTTCTGGAAGTAGGTTTAGGGAAGAAGGATGGTAATACCAAATCCTGGTTCAAATGAAAACTGGATATGACCTTCGGTAGGAAGGAAGGATGAGGGCGGAGAACGACCCTGTCCTTATGAAAAACAAGATATGGTTCCTTACAGGATAAGGCCGCTAGCTCCGAAACTCTTCTTGCGGAAACTATGGCAACCAAAAATACTAACTTCCTTGTCAGTAGAACCAAAGGAATTTCAGCCAACGGCTCAAACGGTTGTTTCTGTAAACTTGACAGAACAAGATTTAAATCCCACGGACAAAGCGGGGATTTAACTGGAGGTCTAATACGTAAGACCCCTTGAAGGAAGGTCTTAACCAGCGAGTGGGTGGCCAGCGGCCGCTGAAACCACACTGACAGAGCAGAATCTGTCCTTTGATTGTGCTTAATGCCAATCCTTTATCCACTCCTAGCTGGAGAAAACTTAATACTCTATCGATGGTAAATTTGCGAGAAAGCCATCGCTTGGACTCACACCAGCCTACATAGGCCTTCCAGACCCTGTAATAAATCACCCTAGAGACCGGTTTCCTGGCTCTGATTAGGGTAGAGACTACTTTCTGAGACAGACCTCTACCCCTGAGAATCAGGGATTCAGCTTCCAGGCCGTCAAATTTAGATGCCGTAAGGCAGGGTGGAGGATCGGACCTTGCGATAGCAGGTCTGGCCGTAGAGGAAGAGTCCAAGGGTCTCCCACTACCATCTTTAGGATGAGTGAGTACCATGCCCTTCTGGGCCATGCTGGAGCTACCAGGATGACTGGTATGTGTTCCACCCGGATCCTGCGCAGCAGGCGGGGTAGTAACTGGAGCGGGGGAAACGCATAAAGAAGTTTGAACTGATGCCAAGGGCAAACCAACGCATCGGTTCCGCAGGCCATCGGATCCCTTGAGCGGGATATGAACCTGTCTAGTTTCTTGTTGAGTCTCGATGCCATGATATCCACGTCCGGCACTCCCCATCTTTGGCAGAGTGCTTGAAAGACTTGTGGATGCAGAGACCATTCCCCCGGCCATAGAGTCTGGCGGCTTAAGAAGTCCGCCTGAAAGTTGTCCACTCCTGGAATGAATATTGCCGATATGCAGGGCACATGCGCCTCTGCCCATAGGAGAATCAAGCTCACCTCTCTCTGAGCGGCTTGACTCCTGGTTCCCCCTTGGTGATTTATGTATGCCACGGCCGTGGCATTGTCTGATTGAATTCTCACCGGGAACCCCTGCAATTTTGACGTCCAAGCCCTGAGGGCTAGTCGAGCAGCTCTGAGCTCCAAGATGTTGATGGGCAACTGCTTCTCTGGCTTTGCCCAAGTACCTTGGCGAGTGCAACCATCCAAAATTGCTCCCCAGCCCGTCAGGCTGGCGTCTGTGGTCACTATCTTCCAAGCCACTGGGCTGAAAGACTTCCCCTTCAGTAGATTCTGAGGGTCTAACCACCAACACAGACTTTGTCGGACTCTTGATAAGAGCGGCAACGGGATATCCAAGGCCTGTGGCCTTCTGCTCCATGCTGACAGGATGGCTGCCTGTAGGATGCGAGTGTGGCTCTGGGCGTATGGTACCGCCTCGAACGTGGCCACCATCTTGCCTAGTAACCTCATACATAGGCGAATAGTCGGTTCTTTCTTGCTTAGAACCAGTAGGATTAATTCCTTGATGGCTTTTACCTTCCTCAGAGGTAGGAACACTCCTTGTTGTTCTGTGTCTAATCTCATGCCGAGATATTCCAACTGCCTTGTGGGCTGGAAAGCTGACTTTTCTCGATTTAGGACCCAGCCGAACCTCTCGAGGTATTGGACCGTGAGGGCCACTGCTCGCTCCAAGCCGGGAGACGAGTGGTCTATGACTAGGAGGTCGTCCAGGTATGCTAGGATCGTGACCCCTTGGATCCTTAGCTTGGCTAGGATCGGAGCTAGGACCTTCGTGAACACCCGGGGGGCCGTAGCCAACCCGAAGGGAAGCGCCACGAATTGGAAGTGACGCGAAGCCACCATGAAGCGTAGATATCTTTGATGTGGCTGATAAATTGGAACATGAAGGTAGGCATCCTTTATGTCTATGGACGCCATGAAGTCGTCCTTCTGGAGTGTGGCAGCTGCTGACCGCACGGATTCCATCCGAAATGAGCGGATCTTTAGATATGCATTTACCATCTTTAGGTCCAAAATTGGCCTGACATCTCCATTGGATTTTGGATGATGAATAGGTTGGAGTAGAAACCCAGCCCCTGTTCCAGGACTGGCCGGAATCCGAGGCGGATCGTTTGGAATCCTCGACTCCTGGAAATGAGGAGGAGGAAACCTTAGGAAATCTAATTTGTAGCCTGTGGCCACGGAAGACCGTACCCACTCGTCGGGAATGCTGGCTTCCCAAAATCTCTGAAAAGAGTCGCAGCCTTCCCCCCACCTTCGTGGGTGGGGGCGCCCCTTCATAAGGTTGGCTTGGGGGCTGGTTTTGCTGGTTTGCGAAACCACTGCCTTTTGCCTCTAACAGCCTGTCCTTGTGATCTGCTGTTGAAGCCGAAGTTTGCTTTTGCAGGAGGCCGTCGATACTGCTTGGCATTAGAGGGCCCCTGCCCAGGGGAATACTGTCGTTTAAACGCAGGCCCCTGAACCTTCTTCTTAGTTGGCAAGAATTCCTTGATGGAGAGTACTCTTGCCGTTTGAAATGGTCTGAATGTATTTATCTAGGTCTTCTCCGAAGAGTCGTCCTCCATGGAAGGGGAACCCTACCAGGAGCTTCTTGCATGGGGGCTCAGCCTCCCAGCTTTTTAACCATAAGAGTCTTCTCATATGGATAAGGGATAACGATAAACGTGACGCTTGCTGGATAGAATCCTTGATTGCGTCTACCGTAAAACATATGGCCTTAGGGACATCCGAAAAATTCTTCTGCCTGCTGGGCAGGAATAAGTTTAAGCATCTGCTTAAATTGATCCGATAATGCTTGAGCGACCCCAATCGCAGCCACAGCTGGCTGTACTACTGCCCCTGCAGTAGTGAAGGAGTTCTAAAGTAGTGCTTCCAAGCGCTTATCAACTGGATCCTTGAACACCTGTATGTTTTCTACAGGGCATGTTAACGATTTGTTAACACATGAGATGGCTGCGTCCACTGCAGGAGTAGCCCATCTTTTGGAAAAATTTTCTTCCATAGGATATAGGACAGAGAACTTCTTAGGTGGTAAGAAGATCTTATCTGGCTTGTTCCAATCTTGGAACAAAACTCCCTCTAATAGAGGATGGATCGGAAACACAGCATTGCTTTGAGGCGCCCTCAGTGAGCCCAAAGCTGAAACCGTCGATACCTGGAGATCTGGTACTGGCAAGTTGAATGCCCTATGGACCAAGTCCGACAATCCTTGAATCCACCAGCTCTCCCTCAGGGAGACTGCCCCAGACTCCTCTGTATCCGGATCTTCGATCCCTGAACCTACTTGGTCCTTGTCCAAGAGGTCGTCCAATTCCCCTGAGGAAAGGACCTCCTCTTCTGAGGGTCCGCGCTCGGGCGACGGAGATCTATTCCGCTTACTGCCCCGCATAGCTGCGGCTATCATTTTACCCATGCTTTTCTGTATCTCTTTTAAAGAGGTGAGTAATACCTCCTCCGTGACCATCTTAGGGTTGGACTGACCCGCGTCAGCTCCAGCCCCAGATCCCGATGGCCCCAAGGCTCCCTGTGGGGAAAGCAGCGGCATAGCTTTGTCCGAGACCTCAGACTCTCTGGGGGAATCCCCACCTCTTGTACCCTTGTTTTTTGATGCCATGGTACAATACCGAGGTACACCTGCTACTTATTGGTACCTGGGACTTATAAATAGTTAAATGCCCAAACACCTGTTTGGGGGATAAAAAATGCTTCCTCTCCCCTAGATGACACTTTCTTTATTTTTTTTTTTTATTTTTTTCAAATCTAGGAAAGAAAAAACATTCTGTCCCCCTGAGTAGTATTGCAAGAAAAACTATGAGATGGAAAAGAAACAGCCTATTCCTAGGCTTGAAAACAGTCTTCTGAAGACTGCAATATTCTTTCTGGCCACTGTGTGTCCTCGGCGCCCCGTGCTTGCCGTTCTGGTCTTTCCTCCTCAGTTCCAAAGTATTGAATGAGCTATATGGAACAAACAAGGAAGGGCCGCCCCTTCCTTAAGCCACTGACCCGCCCTTCCCCCCCAGCAATCTCAAACAGGAAATGCCCCTCCCGACAGGGGGGGGGTGGGGTTGGGAGGAAGGGACCTCTCTGCTCCAGCAAACTGCAGCCTGCAGCCTGGAACCATGAGGAGGTCCGCGTTTTGCCTGCTTTGCAGGCCGTGAGGAGGAAGACTGAATGGAGCATCGCCTGGAGGCTTGCAGGTAAGCACAGCTCTCTGACACACACATATAATTTTATATCACACAGGCCCCACTCAATGCTTTTCCAACACTACAAGGGAGGTCACATCTTATGGGGAATAATACATATAGAGCCATCCTATCTTTATGATATGTGACTAGTTTGCCAGATGCAGTGCATAACTTTAGGCATGTCCCCTGTGACCCCCCAGAAAAAACCTGCTAAGAACCAAGTTCCGCAAGTTTTCCCCTCACTTACCTGCTCCATGCCGCAGGACTTTGCCAAGCAAGAGGCCCAATCTTCCCCCATCTCGGTGGGGATGTCTAGACCTTCAGGCCCTGGGTTCCTATGAAGGATCCACTGTCCTGGGCCCATATAGCACTCTGGCAACAGAAACATTAGGCACCCAAAGGTTTCTAAGTTCTGGGCCCAGGGTCCAGCTCTCTAAAAAGAAAAGCATTATGGGCTATACCCCAAGGGTTTGGGGTCCGGTTACTGACCACTTTAGCGCTGAGGCTTTTTTGGACAGAACCGGTTAGCTCACCTAATCCCAAGGATGTGGAGGCAAGCTAAACCATGACTAACACCTAAGACACTGGCGGAAAAACTGAGGTACTCCTCCTATGGGAGGGGGTTATATAGGGAGGGGCATTTCCTGTTTGAGATTGCCAGTGTCTACACCTGAAGGTACTCCATATAACCCATATAGTAATGAATGCCGCTCTGTGTCCCGTGATGTACGATAAAGAAAAAGCACCTGCCCCTGCCTGTGTGTTATAATGCCGATGATCTTAACCCACCTGTATTCCTGTGTGTTATCAAAGCTTCTTTCACAGGGAAGGAAAGCAGCATGTTCAGCAGGGAATCTGTCCGCTGAGCATAGCGTGCAGATGACAGGTCCGTGTCCACTCAGCTTATGTAGAGCCGACACGGACACAGCCCAACCCTGCTGTAAGGGCGGCTGGTGTAAACAAACCAGCTGTCTGTTTACACCCCCGTCTGTCCTCCAATGCACTAAACAGAGGGGAACGGATCCCCTTCCATTTGCTTCAGCGAATCGGATTGGAGGTAGGTGGGTGTAAATTAGGATTGCACGGATACCACTCGCGACTTTTTTTTTTTAACCACTTCGTTACCGGGCCTATTTTGGCACTTCTCTCCTTCATGTAAAAATCATATTTTTTTTGCTAGAAAATTAATCAGAACCCCCAAACATTATATATATTTTTTTAGCAGACACCCTAGGGCAGTGATGGCGAACCTTTTTGAGCCCGAGTGCCCAAACCGCGACACAAGAGCAATTTATTTCTTGAAAAGTGCCAACACAGAATTAAACCTACCAGCGGCTCTGTACAGAGGATCGGACTGATCATCCCTCTCTAAATGAGCCCCAAGGGACTAGAAATGTACGATTCTGCCAGATTCGCTCAGACTGCAGGGATCAGGAATGCATTGTGTTCAGAATGCACTGTGCAACATACACTGACCATTGCACTCGCCTGCCTGACCATTACACTCACCTACCTGACCATTACACTCACCTACCTGACCATTACACTCACCTACCTGACCACACTCACTTACCTGACCATTACACTCACCTACCTGACCACACTCACCTACCTGACCACACTCACCTACCTGACCACACTCACCTACCTGACCACACTCACCTACCTGACCATTACACTCACTTACCTGACCATTACACTCACCTACCTGACCATTACACTCACCTACCTGACCATTACACTCACCTACCTGACCATTACACTCACTTACCTGACCATTACCACTCGCATGCCTGACCATTGCCACTCACTTACCTGACCATTACACTCACCTACCTGACCATTACACTCACTTACCTGACCATTACACTCACCTACCTGACCATTACACTCACTTACCTGACCATTACACTCACTTACCTGACCATTACACTCACTTACCTGACCATTACACTCACCTACCTGACCATTACACTCACCTACCTGACCATTACACTCACTTACCTGACCATTACACTCACTTACCTGACCATTACACTCACCTACCTGACCATTACACTCACTTACCTGACCATTACACTCACCTACCTGACCATTACACTCACCTACCTGACCATTACACTCACCTACCTGACCATTACACTCACCTACCTGACCATTACACTCACCTACCTGACCATTACACTCACCTACCTGACCATTACACTCACTTACCTGACCATTACACTCACTTACCTGACCACACTCACTTACCTGACCATTACACTCACCTACCTGACCATTGCACTCACCTACCTGACCATTACACTCACCTACCTGACCATTACACTCACCTACCTGACCATTACACTCACCTACCTGACCATTACACTCACTTACCTGACCATTACACTCACTTACCTGACCACACTCACTTACCTGACCATTACACTCACCTACCTGACCATTGCACTCACCTACCTGACACATGCAATGACACCAATAATGAGGCACAATGTTTTCCAATGACACCAATAATGAGGCACAATGTTCCCTAATGACACCAATAAAGAGGCACAATGATACCAATGATGGGGCACAATGTTTCCTAATGACATCAATAATGAGGCACAATGATGACAAAAAATGTGGGAGCACGTTTCCCAATAACACCAATAATGACACACAATGTTTTTCAATGACACCAATAATGAGGCCGAATAACACCAATGATGGGGCACAATGTTTCCCAATGACACCAATAATGACACAATGTTTTTCAATGACACCAATAATGAGGCCGAATAACACCAATGATGAGGCACAATGTTTCCCAATGACACTAATGAGGCTGTTCTTTTTGCACAATTGATTGTTTGCAGAGCTAGCACCTGATATCTGAGAGTGGGGCAGGCTTAGGACTAACAAGATAACTGTACTGTACACTCCACATTAACACCTGTCTCCCAGTGTCTGACCTTGCTCCAGCGGCTCATTCCCACCGAAAGGCTCCTCTGATTCCAGCTGCGTGTAATCCCAGTCACGTCACCGCTGATTTGTTTGATGGTGGATGCGGTGTGGATGAGACGGCTTCTTTGATTGGATCAGCGTGAGTGCGCGCGCACGCACGACACCCCCGGGAGTTTCTTCTTTGTCACTCCCACTCAGACACATCATCATTAGCCCTAGAGAACTGTGGGAGTTGTAGTTTGCGGTGCGGTGGGGACGAATGGGATTTTAGTGTGTGCTTTTGAATTTTTCATGGCGTGTGGCGTGCCCACCGAAACAGCTTGCCGTGCCGGGAGCGGCACGCGTGCCACGCGTTCGCCATCACTGCCCTAGGGAATAAAATGGTGGTCATTGCAACTTTTTTTCTCGCACGGTATTTGCGCAATCATTTTTCAAACGCCTTTTTTTAGGGAAAAAAACAGTTTCGTGAATTAAAAAATAACAAAACAGTAAAGTTAGACCAATTTTTTTGTATAATGTGAAAGACGATGTTACACCGAGTAAATAGATAACTAACATGTCACGCTTTAAAATTGCGCACACTCATGGAATGGCGCCAAACTTCGGTACTTAAAAATCTCCATAGGCGACGCTTTAATTTTACAGGTTACTATTTTTGAGTTACAGAGGAGATCTAGTGCTAGAATTGTTGAACACGCTCTAACGCACGCGGCGATACCTCACATGTGGGGTTTGAACAGTGTTTACATATGTGGGCGGGACTTGCATGCGCGTTCGCTTCTGCACGTGAGTGACCGGGGCGTTTTAAAAAAAAAAATGTATTATTATTTTTATTTTTTTTACTTCATTTTTTTATTTTTACACTTTTTTTGAATTTTTTTTTTTTTTGATCACTTTTATTCCTATTACAAGGAATGTACACATCCCTTGTAATAGGACTCACTGTGACAGGTCCTCTTTATGGAGAGATGCGGGGTCAATAAGACCCCACATCTCTCTTTCAGGCTTACAAGCATGAAATCGGTGAAAAAAAAATCACTGATTACATGCCGACAGCCGCGATTGCGGCTTTGTTGACTTCCGGGTACCGGGCGTGACGTCATAACGTCGCGCCCGGTCCTCCGACGGTCATAGAAATGACTGTGACGGCCTGGTCACCAGTCATCTCTATGGTTCACCAACGAGCGCCGGCCGATTCGCTCTCCGGGCCCCCGATGGCACGGGAGAGCCCAGAGAAGCACCGGATAGCGGCGGGAGGGGGGGACGTCCACTCCCGCTGCCTAGAAGAACGATCGAGCGGTGGAACCGCCGCTTTGATCGTTCTTATGGTGCACAGAATCGCCGGCTGAAGACGGCGATATCTGAATGATGCCTGCAGCTGCACCCATCATTCAGATATCACCGCACAAAGCCGAGGACGTCCCAGGACGTCCTACGGGGTCTCAAGTGGTTAAGGTCATGTGATAGTTTTGTTTTCAAAGCAAAATAACGATTGGCACTGATCAGTGGCACTGATGGGCACCGATAGGTGGCACTAATATGCAGCACTGACTGATGGGCACTTATATGCAGCACTGATGGCTGTCACTTTCGGGCAATGATAGGTGGCACTGATGGGCAGGCAGTGCCCCTGAAATGAGTGAGACAAACTTGCAGAATTTTGCAGCTCTAGTACAAATGCTGCGATGCCCCATCTTGGTACACCCTGCACTCAGCCTTGCATCGGCGCATGCGCTGCGAAGAAATGCCCCTCCGTGCCCGCATGCGCGGGAGTGATGTCACGTGGTTCTGACCAGTCACAGAGCCGGAGTCCGCGCCCCCCGGAAGGAAGAGGGGCGAAGATGGATGGGTCCACCAGCAGGGACAGCGCGGGCTTTGTTTGAAGGTAAGAGCCACATAATGGGCTAGCATGCCTTTACCTTGCAGGGGAACAAAGAGGAAGTAAAATAGATCGACTTGGGTACAACCAGCCTGTCCGATTTTTACATGCTATTATTGTTTCAAGGTGGGGTCTGAGGAGGGGCCAGGAGTGGGGTTGAGGGTGGACCTGAAGGGGACCCCCATCAGGTAGGCTGTACAGGGCCCCAAGATGATTTCTATCAGGGGCCCTGGCCACAGCTCATCATATGCTGCTATGAAGACACACCAGGAAAAGAAAATTATGGAAAGGGTAGTATACAAGATTTTCCCATTTTTGCACAACACAGGTGAATTTTGCGGAAACTACGAACACTAAAATACTTGCAGGGCCCAAGTAACACCGTTTACCCTCAACAAAAAAACATTAAAAAACCCCAGAAGTTGTCACTCGGTCTTAGAAAGGAATCTGAGCAATGAGGAAATGCCCCATTTCTGTCCATTTACAGATTAGCTAGAAGGTCTTAAAACCACCCAAATAATGAGATATCTTCGGGAAACGTTGCATAATTTATCTGCGGTGTTGAGGGAACAAAATCCGGGAGAAATAAGGGGGCTTTTGACGGGGACCTCCTTCTGAAAAATACAACTTTCTGCCTGTCTGGCTTCAGTACTTCTGAGCACGGCAAATGAAAGTCAGAGAAAAGTCAAAGCCTTTTAAAACCGGTTCTGGCTCAGGGATTCCGAAAGCAATCTAGGAGCCAGCTAAAGTTAGGCGCCAGTTTTTTTTTTTCCGGTATGACTCAATGATGAGCCCCAGTGTCGTCACTAGGGTTGGTATCACCCCCTCCACCAACTATAGTCCCCCCTCCACTAGCTACAGACCCCCCTCTCTCATTATAGACCCCCACACTAAGTACAGACCCCCCTCCCGCAGTATAGATCCCCTCACTAAGTACAGACCCCCATCTATCAGTGTAGACCCCCCTCCATCATTGCAAACCCCCCTCCATCAGTCCATCCTCCCATCATTGCAGACCTCCCCCTCCATCAGTGCAGCCCCCCATCATTGCAGACCTCCCCCCCTCCCTCAGTGCAGATCTCCCCCCCTTCCATCAATGTAGAACCCCCCCTCAGGGCAGACCCCCTTCAGTGCAGACCATGCCTCTCCATCAGTGAAGACCCCCCCTCTTAAAATGTGAAAAATTCAGCGCTGAGAAATACAAATAAAAATAAACAATAAAAATTAATATGCTAGCCAGCACTAAGAATAAATTCATAAAAAATTCTCAAAGCATAAATATAGGAAAAGTGCAGCGCAAGAATTAAATTGATACAAAAAAATAAATGATTTAAATATGCCAGTGAAAAAAATGTATAAATAAGTGCCAATGAAAAAATATATGTGTCCAAGTGTCCATATATCCTTAAGTGAAAAATCACACAAATAAATCCGGCAAGGGTGAGAGTGAAGAGGAGACACCAGAGGAAATCCACCACCAAGGTATAGATGGACTCTCACCTCATTGCTTCGACCCGTGAGGGTCACAAAGCATATCTGCAAACAATTCACAGTCCAATCCAGTGTTTCTCAATTCCAGTCCTCAGGCCCCCCCAACAGGTCAGGTTTTCAGGATTTCCATTATTTTGCACAGGTGATTTGATCAGTTTCACTGCCTTAGTAATCACCACAGCCTTTTCATCTGAGGGAAATCCTGAAAACCTGACCTGTTGGGGGGGCCTGAGGACTGGAATTGAGAAACACTGGTCCAATCCAACCTCCAGATAGATCATCAAATCTTATAAGTATCCAAGGCCACCATAAATAAGAAAACACAAAGAAAATCTAGTGCTCTCTGTAAACCGGTTTAATGTTTAAAAGGTAAAAAAATTCAGAACACTCACATTTAAAATCACTCACAGCCGAGTGTAAGCATGTACAACGTAATTGCAATGACCAGCGGCAATGATCGAGGTGACGTCCAGCGTAACTCCTCCCCGTTCGTACGCGTTACGTCCCGTGGGCGGGACTTCCTCAGCGTCAGGTGGAGAGAGAACGCCGAACGTCCCCAATGGCAGAAAATAAATAGTAATTACCGAACTCAGCAGCCAATCAGACCGCTCCCGAGTGCGGCCAATAGAAATCCTAAATGGCAATCTACATCCGGGGCAAAGGCAAGCAAAGTTATCATTATGGGGATTCGGCAGCCAATCAAAACACTCACGGATGTGGCCAATAGAAGATCAGCAATGGACATAAACATCCGGGGCAAGGTGCCGAGTCTCAATAAAGCGGAAGTGCAAGAAAAATATAGTAAATAAACGGACCCTCATAACTGAATGGAAAAGGAATTAAAAACCAAACAGTTAGAATCACAATGCCTCACAGAGACTAATAAATTCATTTATATACAGAAATTTAAAATTAAAAAGGATGCAAAGTATAAGCCCCTTAAAATTAATTAAACATTTATTTATACAGAAATATATAATTATATACATTACTATATATTAAAAACGGACGTCAGCCTCGATCATCGTCACTAATCAACGACTCATAACAACAATAAAATTAGAATTAATAATTCATACATTATAGTGCTACATAAATACATAAAAATTGAATAAAAATTATAATACAAAAACCAATAATGCTACCGATTAGAAATAAAACAGTTTAAATTAAACTCAACGTTAAGGCCCCGAGGCGAGGCAACCTTGAGCTCAAAAATCCAGTAAGATTCGCGTCTACTAAGCTGGCGAATGAAGTGCCCCCCCCTCCAATGTCTGGACACTTTTTCTATTCCCCAGAACTTTAAACTTTTAGGATTACGGTTATGATGTTGTCTGAAATGTTTTGAAACACTATGTGTCCTAACACCTCGTTTAATGCAGCTGATATGTTCGCCTACACGAACATGTAGGGCACGTGAGGTACGGCCGACATATTGAAGCCCACAGTCGCATTCTAACATATAGATAACCCCTTCCGTGTCACATGTAACGAGCTCCTTGATGGTGTATTCACTACTGGTGACTGCGGAGCTAAAAGTTTTCCGTTTCTTGATGTTATTTTTCGCATGTTTGCATGTGGCACATCTTCCACAGGCGTAAAAGCCGGAGAGAAAGTTAAATAATCTGGGTCTAGGTACAATAGGCGGGTCTATGACCCCTGGTGCGATAACATCGCGCAGGGCTGGGGCTTTCTTATAGACAAATTGGGGCCGATCCGGTAGGACAGGCCCCAAGATGGCATCCCCTTTTAACACTGCCCAATGTTTGACGATGATCCGTTCAAACTTTTTGTACTGAATGTTATAATCCAGAAGAATTTTGTGATTGATATTTTGATCAATAGCTGGTGGGTCAGGTGGTTTATCTGAAACAATAACCTCCCTATTCATTAATCGTACTTTTTCAATCTCTAAATCCATATCCGAAGCAGCATAACCTTTTTGAACAAACCTTTTGGCCAGAACCGGTTTGTTCAAAAAGGTTATGCTGCTTCGGATATGGATTTAGAGATTGAAAAAGTACGATTAATGAATAGGGAGGTTATTGTTTCAGATAAACCACCTGACCCACCAGCTATTGATCAAAATATCAATCACAAAATTCTTCTGGATTATAACATTCAGTACAAAAAGTTTGAACGGATCATCGTCAAACATTGGGCAGTGTTAAAAGGGGATGCCATCTTGGGGCCTGTCCTACCGGATCGGCCCCAATTTGTCTATAAGAAAGCCCCAGCCCTGCGCGATGTTATCGCACCAGGGGTCATAGACCCGCCTATTGTACCTAGACCCAGATTATTTAACTTTCTCTCCGGCTTTTACGCCTGTGGAAGATGTGCCACATGCAAACATGCGAAAAATAACATCAAGAAACGGAAAACTTTTAGCTCCGCAGTCACCAGTAGTGAATACACCATCAAGGAGCTCGTTACATGTGACACGGAAGGGGTTATCTATATGTTAGAATGCGACTGTGGGCTTCAATATGTCGGCCGTACCTCACGTGCCCTACATGTTCGTGTAGGCGAACATATCAGCTGCATTAAACGAGGTGTTAGGACACATAGTGTTTCAAAACATTTCAGACAACATCATAACCGTAATCCTAAAAGTTTAAAGTTCTGGGGAATAGAAAAAGTGTCCAGACATTGGAGGGGGGGGCACTTCATTCGCCAGCTTAGTAGACGCGAATCTTACTGGATTTTTGAGCTCAAGGTTGCCTCGCCTCGGGGCCTTAACGTTGAGTTTAATTTAAACTGTTTTATTTCTAATCGGTAGCATTATTGGTTTTTGTATTATAATTTTTATTCAATTTTTATGTATTTATGTAGCACTATAATGTATGAATTATTAATTCTAATTTTATTGTTGTTATGAGTCGTTGATTAGTGACGATGATCGAGGCTGACGTCCGTTTTTAATATATAGTAATGTATATAATTATATATTTCTGTATAAATAAATGTTTAATTAATTTTAAGGGGCTTATACTTTGCATCCTTTTTAATTTTAAATTTCTGTATATAAATGAATTTATTAGTCTCTGTGAGGCATTGTGATTCTAACTGTTTGGTTTTTAATTCCTTTTCCATTCAGTTATGAGGGTCCGTTTATTTACTATATTTTTCTTGCACTTCCGCTTTATTGAGACTCGGCACCTTGCCCCGGATGTTTATGTCCATTGCTGATCTTCTATTGGCCACATCCGTGAGTGTTTTGATTGGCTGCCGAATCCCCATAATGATAACTTTGCTTGCCTTTGCCCCGGATGTAGATTGCCATTTAGGATTTCTATTGGCCGCACTCGGGAGCGGTCTGATTGGCTGCTGAGTTCGGTAATTACTATTTATTTTCTGCCATTGGGGACGTTCGGCGTTCTCTCTCCACCTGACGCTGAGGAAGTCCCGCCCACGGGACGTAACGCGTACGAACGGGGAGGAGTTACGCTGGACGTCACCTCGATCATTGCCGCTGGTCATTGCAATTACGTTGTACATGCTTACACTCGGCTGTGAGTGATTTTAAATGTGAGTGTTCTGAATTTTTTTACCTTTTAAACATTAAACCGGTTTACAGAGAGCACTAGATTTTCTTTGTGTTTTCTTATTTATGGTGGCCTTGGATACTTATAAGATTTGATGATCTATCTGGAGGTTGGATTGGACCAGTGTTTCTCAATTCCAGTCCTCAGGCCCCCCCAACAGGTCAGGTTTTCAGGATTTCCCTCAGATGAAAAGGCTGTGGTGATTACTAAGGCAGTGAAACTGATCAAATCACCTGTGCAAAATAATGGAAATCCTGAAAACCTGACCTGTTGGGGGGGCCTGAGGACTGGAATTGAGAAACACTGGATTGGACTGTGAATTGTTTGCAGATATGCTTTGTGACCCTCACGGGTCGAAGCAATGAGGTGAGAGTCCATCTATACCTTGGTGGTGGATTTCCTCTGGTGTCTCCTCTTCACTCTCACCCTTGCCGGATTTATTTGTGTGATTTTTCACTTAAGGATATATGGACACTTGGACACATATATTTTTTCATTGGCACTTATTTATACATTTTTTTCACTGGCATATTTAAATCATTTATTTTTTTGTATCAATTTAATTCTTGCGCTGCACTTTTCCTATATTTAAGACCCCCCCTCTTCCCTCCCATAGCGCCCCCCCAGCACATGTCTTTTTGGATTACATAGATTTTTTTACAGACCTCAGAACAGCTCAGGATTGGCAAAGCGGAATGTGTCCCTTGGACTCTTCCTCCTCCTTAAACAGAGAGGAGAGGGAGGCGGCTTTCGGTCCGCTGTGTAGGGGTGAGGATTGTGCGGCGTGCAGTGTTAGCGAGCGGTGCCGCTGCCCACAGGTGTCACCCCTCTGGTGGGTGTCACCCGGTGCGGCCCGCACCCCGCCTGGCAACACCACTGAGAACCTGTTCTCCCGTGCTCACCCCTTCACATTCAGCCAGAGGAGCAGGGCGCTCTGGTGCTAGGAAACCACGACTCCGGATCCCTGATGTACTTGAGCTGCCCTGGGTCGGGGGGCGACAGCAGCTGACAGACCGCCGAGGATCCCCAGCTGGATTTTACTCTGCTGGCCACTCGTTCCTCCCATCGTGTCAGCCGCTGCTGTGCCGCTCTCTTCCTGCTCCATTCCCCCCTGCCACCGCTAATCACGTTCCTGGCCAAGACCCCGCAACCCGCCCTGTAGCAAAGGCACCTGTCACTGATCAAAGCCCAGGCGCCAGGGTGAAATTTCTAGTCGCAATGGAGACCTGGCGCCTGGGATTTGTCGAGCCCTGCTTTAAAATAATTCTGAGGTCAGAAGGCAAGTGGACAATCTGCTGCTCCTGAAGATACCATCTCTAGCAGGATCAGTGCAAAAAAACATGAAGGGCCCCCCTGACCCCCAGCCGGGGCTCTTCACTCTGAGCCTGTTGGCGGAACGCCAAGGCCCAGTCTCAAGTGTGCTAGTTCCACCACTGGAGTCTAGTGCTTTTTTGCCATTTTATTTCATTATTTTTTATTCTTTGTTATTCCTGTATGATTGGGGGGGGGGGGGCTTTGGTGAGATATCAGGGGTCTAAACAGACCTCTGTTATGCCCTGTACACACAAGCGGAAATTCAGTCGGAAAAACCTTGGATGTTTTTTCCGACTGAATTCCGCTCAAGCTTGGCTTGCATACACACGGTCACACAAAAGTTCTCGGAACTTTCGAACGTCAAGAACGCGGTGACGTACAACACTATGACAAGGTGAGAAAATTAAGTTCAATGCTTCTGAGCATGCGTCAGAATTTTGCGCATTAGAATTGCTACAGACGATCGGAATTTCCGATCGAAAAAAAATTCTGTCGCAAAATTTGAGAGCCAGCTATCAATATTTTGCTGGCGGAAACTATGACAGCAAAAGCCCCATGGAGCATACACACGGTCGGAATTTCCGACCAAAGGCTCACATGGGACTTTTGCTGGCGGAATTTCCGACCGCGTGTACGTGGCATGATTCCACCTTTGGGACAGAAAAACGAAAATTGAGGACACAGGGGCAGCAGAGGGACCCTGGATAGGCTGGTGTCAGCTGCATATAGAGGAAAAAATATTTTCTATGTTCCTTCTACAGCCGCTGAATACCTGCGGGAGGGAGAGAAGCAGGCATTCAGCAGCTGCAGGAGGAACATGGAGAGGATTGGTTCCTCTATATGTTGCTGCCTCCGCTGCCCAATCCATGCAGGTGTACAGAAGGGCTGCACAGGCCCCCAGAAGGATGTAGCCAGGTTGCAATTGTGACCCCTACGACTCCTGCAACGTCCCTGGTTCTGCCACCATCTACCTCTTAAATCACAGACAGCCGATGGGTAGATTGCAGTGGCGGCTGATGGGTTCTCCTTTTGGGGGGGTGGCAAAAAATGTACCAAGCCCCCCCACCCCCCACTTCCACAGCACTGACCACCCGCAGCAAACGACCACCTGCCGGACTACCCCCGGGTGGTCCGGCGGCACTTACCTGCTGTGTGGCGGGGCTTTCCTGTAGTGGCGGGGCTGTCCTCCTCCTCTACTGCAGTGCGGCTCCAATGTCCGCTCCTCAGGCTTTCTTCCCTATGTGTCTTCTCTTGAGCCAAAGCACTCACAGACCTGCCTCCTGATTGGCGAGGAGGAACTGTAGTGTGACCGCAGCGAAAATTCATTCGCTAACGTCAGACAAAAGGGTGGGATCGGGACGCAGTGCTCTGCGTCCCGAGCCCACCCTATTTTGAAGCCCCTGGCTCTAATCACATGCTTCAAAAAACACACCCCCTGCCTATCCCCGCCATAATAATTCAGGTGTCCGGCGTCCTGAAATGGCCTTAACCCGTAATGCATGGGCCGCCACTGGTAGACTGCATCCCCACTGCCAACACATAGAGCAATGCAGGAAAGTGTCTGTGATAGAGCTGGTTGTGACACGTTGTTCCCCACCAGCCTCTCCTTCCCTCCTGTCCATCCCAGATGCTTGTATGTGACATCACCTGGGATGAACATAAGGGGGAAGAAGGCCAGAGGGGTACAACGTGCCACAACCAACACTACTAGAGTCACTGGTACTGTAATATGACCTGTAGCGTAATTGGTACCCAATTTCTATCTCACAGCTAACAACTTTCTTGACCCTCCAACAGTTTGGCCGTTCTGCCTCTCCTCAGAAAGATTGGCGAGTCCCAGCGGACATCGCGTCCACTAGACCAGCTGTGTCCAATCACAGTGAGAACGGGTCACTGGTGGCGCGCGCAATGCCTCAGACCCCGTGCACGAAATCACGTACAGGTACGTGATTTCGCACAGGAGGGCCGCCCTGCCACAGTATATCTGCGTGGGGAGGTCCAGAAGTGGTTAAAGTGATTGTCATACTTACCTCCACTGTGCAGTTCGTTTTGCACTGAGTGGCCCCGATCCTCGACTTCTGGGGTCCCCTGGCAGCGCTCGTGGCTCCTCTACGCATCGTATAACCCCCCTAGTAGAAGAGCTCTCCCGGGGGGGTTACCTTGCTGGTGCGCTCACAAGTCCAACATTTGCGTGTATAGATGCAGAATGCCGGACTCGGCCCCACCCCCGGTGCCCACGTCATTGGATTTGATTGACAGCAGCGGGAGCCAATGGCTGCGCTTCTATCAATCTATCCAATCAAGAGCCGAGACAACAGGCAGAGGAGAAGAGCGCATCTCCGGCGGGGGAATACAGGACTCATCTAAGTAAAATGGGGAGCCCGAGAGTGCAAGGTGTTTATTCAACTTAAAGCGGAGGTACACCCATTTTTTTTTTACAAATACGGCTGCTGACTTTTAAAAAATAAGACACTTACCTGTCAAGCGCTCCCGCGATATCAGCAGACGAGGCTGAGTAATCGCTCGGTCCTCGGCTGCTTCCGCTGCCATCCTCTGTGAGGGAATCAGGCAGTGAAGCCTTGCGGCTTCACTGCCCGATTCCCTACTGCGCATGTGCGAGGATCGCGGCACGCCGTCACTGGTCCCCGCTCTCTCCTGGGAACAGTGTTTTCCAGAAGACAGCGGGGGTGGGGTTGTGACGTCACGAGGCTGGACTCCTGCGGAAGTCAGAACCCGGAAGTGGTGCAAATACCTGTCTCAGACAGGTATCTGCACCCCCCTCCCCCCGAAAGGTGCCAAATGTGACACCGGAGGGGGAAGGGATCCAAAAAGCGGAGGTTTACTTTTTGTGTGAACCTTCGCTTTAATGCTAGGATGCATTAAGGTGAAAAAAACCTTTGTTTTCAACCCCTTTAAGAGCCATCAGTCCTGATGCAAGCAGTGGGAGGGGTTATGCAAATATAAAAATGCCTTGATTTGTGGACGTCAGTCTGGAGGAGGAGTGGGCGTTCCTAGACAGACTTTATTTGCATGTGGACCGCCCTAGGTAACGCCTACACGTGATGCCGAGCCTCCATGATGGAAAGAATTGAAATCCAATGAAAGAGGCGGGGCCAGGCACAGTTAGGCTGGGGAGGTATTTTAGTGCTGGATGTCCCCCAACCAGGAAATGAGGCGGGGCTCTATCGAACTTGCTGCAGCTTCTAATGCACATTGTGAAAAGCTCACAGCGTGCGGTGAAATCAGAGTAATTTCATTCCAGGAGAAGAACCTGTAAAGCAGAGTGAAAATAAGGCTGGAGATCAGCGTTAAGAACCCATTCCTAATATGAGTTTAGATAAAACGTGTGGTACTGCAATGCATTATACATGGTTCTGTTTCAGTTCATTAATTTTAAATGGCACCCCAGCGCAAATACACAGCCCAACTCAATGCCCAGCTGTGAACCACGTTAAAACACACGTGTGGCACCGCCCAACAACATATGGGTACAGACCTACCAAGCCCTTAAAGAGCAGAACTGTCAATCAGCGGAAGGAAAAACGGACATGTTGGTCTCCTCTGCCGAATATAGAAAAGTCAGATTCTTTTCCACATACCGCACATTACACAATTACAGAAAAATCGCTGCATGAAACACAATTAGCTACTAGGGAGACGAAGCGTCCAATGGAGGAAGCCTCCGTGTCACGCAACTTTCTACACCATCTAGGAATATCTACCAACAGCAAAGCCGGACACCCCTTCCATAGACTCCCATGTTAAACGGTAATTTCTCCGGTGACATTGGGGACCCAGTACAGGCCGGTCGTTGGACCCGGGAATTTGGCACACATGTAGCCAAATTTCTTCTCTACAAGTGTGCAAAGGTTGTTGTCTAAGGGAACTACGGCTGGGAGCACCGATATTTCAAAGCCGGGCACCCCTTCCATAAACTCCCATGTTAAACGTCAGTCTAGTCTTGGACACCGTGAGGCATGGGCACAGTGAGGCATGAGCACAGTGAGGCATGGGCACAGTGAGGCAAAGTGAGGCATGCAGATGGACACCCTAGGCTTATACTCGAGTCAATACGTTTTCCCATTTTTTTGTGGTAAAATTAGGTGCCTCGGCTTATATTCGGGTCGGCTTATACTCGAGTATATCCGGCATTCATCCTGTGAAACGGCATGTACATTCGGCTTTTTGCCAAGAGGAATGGGCAGCTTTACCATCTGAGAAGATAAAGGGCCAAATTCAGAAAAGAGATACGACGGCGTATCTCCTGATACGCCGTCGTATCTCTGAGTGCGGGAGGTCGTATCTATGCGCCCGATTCAGAGAATCAGTTACGCATTGACATCCCCAAGATCCGACAGGTGTAAGTGTCTTACACTGTGGTATCTTAGGCTGCATTTTCAGGCTGGCCGCTAGGTAGCGCTTCCGTATGTTTACGCGAGCAATATGCTAATTAGGTAGATACGGCGATTTAGTAACGTACGTTCGGCCGGCGCAATTTTTTACTTCGTTTATGCTAGGCTTTTTTCGGTGTATAGTTACCCCTGCTATATGAGGCGTAGCTAATGTTAAGTATGGCCATCGTTCCCGCGCCGAGTTTTGAAATTTTACGTTGTTTGCGTAAGTCGTTCGCGAAAAAAGCTGGACGTAATTTATGTTTACATCGAAAGCAATGACGTTTTGCGGCGGATTTTCACAAACGGCGCATGCGCCTTTCAAGAAAAACGTAAAATACACGGGGTCAAAGCAAATTTAAATAAAACACGCCCCCAACATCCCCATTTGAATTAGGCGGGCTTACGCCGGCCCACATACGTTACGCCGCAACTTAGGGCGCAAGTTCTTTCTGAATACGGAACTTGCGCCCAAAGTTACAGCGGCGTAACGTATCTAAGATACGTTACGCCGGCCGGAACGATACGCTCAGGTATCTGAATCCGGCCCAAAGAGCCTCATCCACAAATACCACAAAAGACTGAAAGCTGTCATTAATGTTAAAGGGGGTAACACACGTTATTAAGAACTGGGGTATGTAAACTTTTGATCCGGGTCATTTGGGTAGTTTCTGTTGTCATTACGATTTAACCACTTGAGATCCACGCTATAGCCAAATGACGGCTACAACGCGTCAATAGACGTCCTTCCCTTTGCACGCTCCCCGCGTGCCCCCTGCAGGGCGCCCGCTGTGATAACCGAGTCACTGAGACTCGAGTGATCACAGACATCGGTCCCGAAGAGGAAGAGGCACATCTGCCTCTTCTGTGCCCACCATTACAGCCTGCCAGTGCCACCTATCAGTGCCCACCAGTGGTGCCAATCAGTGCCTTATCAGTGCCACCTAGCAGTGCAGCCCATCCGTGCTGCCTCATCAGCGTACAACAATGAAGGAGAAAAATTACCTGTTTGCAAAATTTTATAACAAATATAAAAAAAAAAAAAAGAATTTAAATTTGGACTTTAATTTTTTTTAACAAAAAATAAAAAACCACAGTGGTGATCAAATACCACCAAAAGAAAGCTCCATTTGTGGGAACAAAATGAAAAAAAAAGTCATTTGGATACAGTGTTGTATGACCGCGCAATTGTCATTCAAAGTGCATCAGCGCTGAAAGCTGAAAACTGGTCTGGGAGGGGGGGGGGGGGTTTAAGTGTCCGGTAAGCAAGTGGTTAAAAAGAGTAAACACAGTTGATTGATAATAAATGGCTTCAGCTAAACACTAACCACGAGTGATAGAAAAGTTTTCGTGTTATCATTTATAGTCTCGAAAAAATAGCCAAGAAATTATAATTTCTGCCTGGGTGTGTAAACTTATGAGCACAAATGTGTGTGTGTGTGTGTGTGTGTGTGTGTGTGTGTGTGTGTGTGTGTGTGTGTGTGTATATATATATATATACACACACACACACACTTTCTACAAATGGCGGTGGTGCCGAGTGAGCCAACCCCATTGTGCTTAGTGTAAAGAGAAGAAGCCGCTCGGTTTAGGACCTGAAAGAGCACGCCCAACATTGGCAGTAGCACCAACCACTACATGGGCTTCCCCATCGGTCCCTCGGGTATGAAATATCCTCACTTACATTGTGCCAAGCTGGACCAATGTAACTACAAAAATGAAATCTATACCTGCTTTAGTCAAAGTTTGGTCTACACTTTAAAGCGGACAGTGAACATAAACCGATCGCTAAGCCACCATGAGATGTGATGAATAAGGAGGTGACTCATTGGATGGTCGGGGCCGGGTGCCAACCTCTCCACCTATTGCATCCTCTTTCCATGGAATCACATGCCATTAAATCGACAAAGAACGTTTAATGAAGGATTATTCGGTAGGTCGTCACCGTCATCTGTTTTCTAGACAGTCATAGCCAAGTGAAGAACAAATGTAATTCAGGCAATATATGGTCTACGGTGATAGGCCAGGGATACAAGGACAATGGCCCAGATTCAAGAAGCTATTGCGCCCGCGCAACCATAGGTTGCGCGGCGCAATAGCTGTTTTGCTCCCGCGTAGCGAATGCCCCTGATTCAGGAACATTGCTACGCGGACTGCAGCCTAGGATATGACAGACATAAGCCTCCTTATGCCTTCATATCTCAGGCTGCATTCTTGCGTTGGCCGCTAGGGGGCGCGGCCATTGTGATCGGCGTATAGTATGCAAATTGCATACTACCACCGATTCACAAAAGTTGCGCGGGCCCTGCGCACGCAAGGTACGGAGTTTCCGTACGGCAACTTTAGCGTAAGGCTGCTCCTACTCATAGTAGGAGCAGCCAATGCTAAAGTATAGCCGCCCTTCCCGCTCGTGAAATTTAAATTTCACGTCGTTTACGTAAGTGATTCGTGAATGGCGCTGGACGCCATTCACGTTCACTTAGAAGCAAATGACGTCCTTGCGACGTCATTTGCCGCAATGCACGTCGGGAAAGTTTCCCGACGGAGCATGCGCTGTTCGCTCGGCGGCTAATTAGCATAGCGCCCGCGCAATTTACGGAGCTACTGCTCCGTGAATCGCGGGCAAATCGAAATATTTGCGTGGGCGCAGAGCAAAAATCGTTGCCCTTTGCCCACGCAAATATTGCGCGGATCTACCTGAATCTGGGCCATTGCCTTTTTTTTTTAGGTTTTTAGTTCATTTTTTTTTTATCAAAAAAAAAAAATCTAAAAAAATATTGTCCAGCACTCCAATTACACATAAGGAACAGGGTGGGGCAAGAGTAAAAAAACAACAGGAGGTCAAGTAACATTTTCGCCAACGCCCACAGGCCCCCCAACATTTATTCCAACGCTCATAGGCCCCCAACCCTTACGCCAACAAGCCCCCCCAACGTTTACTTCAATGCCCACAGGCCCACCAACATTTACTCCAACGTCCACAGGCCCCAAACCTTTACGCCAATTTGAAAATTTATGGGAGAAAACAGCCCCTGTGATGGTACGGATTGTAATAATAGGATGGAATTGTCAAAAAGTATATAAAAATAGAAACGTTTATTTAGTATAAATCATGACAATCACAAGATACAAAAAATTTGAAAAAATTCATTTAAAACAAAGGAATTGTCATACAAAGTAAAGTCACCAATATATAGAAATCCACACCTGAATGCTGACGAATAAATCAAAACAAACAAGGGTGGATAAAACCCGACATGTTTCGGAGGCAGACGGTTAGGTTAATTCATAATCTTTACTCCAATGCCCACAGACCCCCAACGTTTACTCCAACGCCCACAGGCACCTCAATGTTTACTCCAACGCTCATAGGCCCCCCAACGTTTACTTCAACGCCCACAGGCCCACCAACATTTTCTCCAACGCCCACAGGCCCTCAATGTTTACTTCAACTCCAACAGGCCAACCAATGTTTACTCCAACGCCCAAAGGCCCCCCAATGTTAACTCCAACTCCCACAGGCACCTCAATGTTTACTCCAACGCTCATATGCACCTCAATGTTTACTCCAACTCCCACAGGCCCCCCAATGTTAACTCCAACTCCCACAGGCCCCCCAATGTTAACTCCAACTCCCACAGGCCCCCCAATGTTAACTCCAACTCCCACAGGCCCCCCAATGTTTACGCCAATGCCCAAAGGCCCCCCAATGTTAACTCCAACTCCCACAGGCACCTCAATGTTTACTCCAACGCTCATATGCACCTCAATATTTACTCCAACAGGCCCACCAACATTTTCTCCAACGCCCACAGGCCCTCAACGTTTACTCCAACGCCCACAGGCACCTCAATGTTTACTCCAACGCTCATATGCACCTCAATGTTTACTCTAACAGGCCCACAAACATTTTCTCCAACGCCCACAGGCCCTCAACCTTTATGCCAATGCCCACAGGCCCTCAATGTTTACTTCAACTCCCACAGGCCCCCAACGTTTACTCCAACGGTCAAAGGCCCCCCAAAGTTTATACCAATGGCCACAGGCCCCCCAACATTTAGTCCAACGCTCATAGGCCCCCAACATTTACTCCGATGCCCACAGGCCCCCAACATTTACTCCAATGCCCACAGGCCCCCCAACATTCACACCAATGCCCACAAGCCCCCAACGTTTACTCCAACGCCCACAGACCCCCAAACGTTTACTTCAATGACCACGCCTCCCCCCCCCCACATATAACATGCAGCCGCAGGGAGCTGTACATGTGCAGCAGCCATGATCATTTGCTTTTCAGCATATTTAACTTGGCATACCACTTTTGACAGGCAGCCAAACACTTGACTTGTGGTTGAGATGCAATATTTCTATTATTGTTGTTGGCCATAATCTAGCAACAGATGAAAGTCCAGAACTTCTGCTTTCGCAGCGGCTGGTTAACAGCGCGCAATTCAAATGCGCATTCAAAAAATGACATTTGGCATGTCATTTTTTTGGGGGGAGGAGCAGGTACCCTGGTTTTTACGGGTACCCAGCTTCCACTTCCTCCCCTGGCTCTGCAGCGCTGGAAAGGAAGTTCACCTCTCCCACCTCCCTCCGTGCAATCTTCTGGGGCACTGTGCCCAACCTCACTGTGCCCATTGCCAGCTCACTGTGCCAGTTGCCACTGTGCCCATTGCCACCTCACTGTGCCCAAGTCCGTGTACCTGAAATTTTTACAGACTGCGGACGTTCATTAAAAGTCGCAGTCTCCTCCTGGTCCCGTTCCGTGATAGGCGTTACCCAGCAGCCTATCACGGACGTCTTCTCATCCTCGGACTCGGTTTCCCAGCAGACACTGTGTTCAGTGTACCGCCTATCACAGGTGTTCTCTTGTCCGAGAATGAAGACGTCCGTGATTGGCAGAACACTGAACACAGTGTCTGCTGGGAAATGCCTATCACGGAAGGGACCTAGGGGAAGCCGCGACTTTTAAACAATGGACGCTCGCAGCCCTTCAGGTACACCGACTCGAGTATAAGCCGAGGGGGGTATTTCCAGCCCTAAAAAAAAGGGCTTAGACCCCTTTCACACTGTGTCATTTTTCAGGCGCTTTAGCGTTAAAAAAAGCGCCTGAAAGAAGCTGCATCTGCAATCCCAATGTGAAAACCCGAGTGCTTTCACACTGAAGCGCCTGAAAAACGCCCCAGTGTGAAAGGGGTCTTGGCATTAAAAAAAAGCTCCCGTAAAGCACCTGAAAGAAGCTGCATCTGCAATCCCGATATGAAAGCCCGAGTGCTTTCACACTTAAGCGCTGCGCTGGCAGGGCGTCCAAAAAAAGTCCTGCAAGCAGCTTCTTTGCAGCGCTTTAGGAGCGTTGAATACACCGCTCCTAAAGCCCCCTTCTCATTGAGGGGACAGATCCCCCTCCTTCTGAGGGACATTCCCGAACGTCCACTCAGGAGAGCGCGCCCACCCGGCCGTATATATGCAGTGGCCGGGTGGGAAGCAGTTAAACACTAGGGGGCGAGGAAGGGGTTAAGGGTGTCCTAGGGAGTGATTCTAACTGTGAGGGGGCTGTCCTTTCACACAGGCGCTGCGCTGGCAGGGCGTCAACAAAATGTCCTGCAAGCAGCTTCTTTGCAGCACTTTAGGAGCGTTGAATACACCACTCCTAAAGTCCCCTTCTCATTGAGGGAGCTTTTTTTTTTAACGCCAAATCGCCCGAAAAACGCCCTAGTGAGAAATGGGTCTTAGAGGCGCTTTACCAGCGTTTTTCGGGCGCCGGCAGTGTGAAAGGGCCCTAAAAGCACTCAGGCTTTCACATCTGGATTGCAGATGAGGCTTCTTTCTGGCGCTTGACAGGCTTTTTTTTTTACGCCAAAGTGCCTAAAAAACAGTCGAAAAACGCCCCAGTGTGAAAGGGGCCTAATACTCGAGTATATACGGTAATCGGTAGATTCAGGTACCTGGGTGCAAACTTGCGGCGGCATAGCTTAGCCTGTTTAGGCTACACCGCCGTAAGTTAGCTAGGCGAATACATGATTCTCAATGTGCTTGCCTGCTAATATACGGCGGCGTAGCCTAAAGCGCGCGGGCGTAAGGGCGCCAAATTCAAATGTCTTGGAGGGGGGCGTGTTTGATGGCAATGAGGCTTGACCTCACGTTTTGTACGTTTTTTTCTAACTGCGCATGCCCCGGGCGCCTACATCTCCCAGTGTGCATTGCGGCTACGTACGCCGCACGGGCCTATTGATTTCGACGAGGACGTAAGCGACGTAAATCCCGATTCGCGGACGACTTACGCAAACGACGTAAAAAATTTGAATCTCGCGGCGGGAACGGCGGCCATACTTTAACATTGTTATTCCACCTAATAGACGGAATAACTTTAGGCCTACTAATGCCTTACGGAAACGGCGTAAATCGACTGCGGCGACCGGGCGTACGTTCGTGAATCGGCGTATCAAGTCATTTACATATTCTACGCCGACCGCAATGGAAGCGCCACCTAGCGGCCATCCAAAATATTGCAATCTAAGATAGGACGGCGCAAGCCGTCCTATCTTAGATATGTTTAAGCGTATCTCTGTTTGAGCATACGCCTAAACATAAGTCGGCGCAGATTCTGAGTTAGGCCGGCTTATCTACTGATAAGTCGGCCTAACTCTTACTGAATCTACCTATAAGTGTTCGGGACACAGGGCTGATCTGTGGGACATCAGGACTGCTAGAATTTTGGAAATCTGTGACTGTTGACAAGCACGCAATAAAACCGCAGTTGTACTTTTTGTTTTTTTCTTATTGTCACTGTATAGTCTAGCAACCAACAAATCTAAAATATTTAACCTAACTGATAGATTACGTGTACAAGGGTGTTTGGGATACGTTACTATGTACTTTGTGTTTGCAGGCATTTTCCATGCTTTCACACAACAAAAGAAAAAAAACACTAAATCAATGTAAAAAACAACCTTTGTTCAGCCCCCGGACGGCGTCTACCTTGCCTGTAAGTCCCACGGGCTTTTTGATCTTATCAGCTTCTCAAATGAGTCAGTAAGAATTCTCATTCTCCAAACGTAAGCAAATATGACAGGAAGAACTACAAAGAAAACCGAGAGTCTGGGATTCCGGAATAGAAACGTAATGCTCATTAAATATGTCGGAGACAACAAAGTGGCGATAGCCACAGTGGCGTAACAGGTATCTAAAAATAGCCAAAATAAATTTTTCATCGTCTGCATATAGCGAGACACGATCTTCATCAAAGCAAGCCATGTACGTATGTAAAGCCTGAGATTGGTTTACTTTAACCCCATCCTACCCACAATGCCTTTATTTACCACTTCAGCACCGGAAGAATTGGCTGTCCAACGACCGGGCCATTTTTTCCGATTCGGCACTGCGTCGCTTTAACTGACAATTGCCTGGAGGGAGCCAACTCTTTCTTAAAGGCACAGGGACACATGTGATGCCCAGCAAGGGCATGATGGCAGCAAAGGCATCAGGTGCATTCCCGTACTCAGTTCAACCAAATGTCCAAAAAAATGTCAACCACCCCAATCTATAACTGGCCTTTGCAGTAAGGTGCACATGGAAGGGTGTTTGTTTGTGAGGTGAATTGCCCTTCAATGTGCACCTTGCTGCAAAGGCCAGTTATAGGTTGGGGTGGTTGCCACTTTTTTTTGTCACAAGGGGAAGCGGCCCTCAATGGCTAAATATTTGCGAACATCAGACCATGGTACCAATATAAGCTTGTTGGACATCCCGTTCCAAAACCTATTACAGCCTCCAGTCTTCTGGAAAAGCTATCCATACGATTTTAGAGGGTGTTTGTGGGAATGTGTGTCCATTCAGCAAAAACCTGGCTCACAATCATGGTTCCAATGCATCCCAAAGGTGTTCAGTAGGGTTGAGGTCAAGACTCTGTTCAGGACCCTCAAGTTCCTCCACGTCAATGTCTTTATGGAGATGTTGGTTGAGAAGACCTGGCTCATTCCAACTGATCCCAAAAGGTGTTCAGTAGGGTTGAGGTCAAGACTCTGCTCGGGACCCTGAAGTTCCACCACATCAATGTCTTTATGGAGATGTTGGTTGAGAAGACCTGGCTCATTCCAATTCACCCCAAAAGGTGTTCAGTAGGGTTGAGGTCAAGACTCTGCTCAGGACCCTGAAGTTCCTCCACATCAATGTCTTTATGGAGATGTTGGTTGAGAAGACCTGGCTCATTCCAATTCACCCCAAAAGGTGTTCAGTAGGGTTGAGGTCAAGACTCTGCTCAGGACCCTGAAGTTCCTCCACGTCAATGTCTTTATGGAGATGTTGGTTGAGAAGACCTGGCTCATTCTAATTCACGCCAAAAGGTGTTCAGTAGGGTTGAGGTCAAGACTCTCTGCTCAGGACCCTGAAGTTCCACCACATCAATGTCTTTATGGAGATGTTGGTTGAGAAGACCTGGCTCATTCCAATTGATCCCAAAGGTGTTCGGTAGGGTTGAAGTCAAGACTCTGCTCAGGACCCTGAAGTTCCTCCACGTCAATGTCTTTATGGAGATGTTGGTTGAGAAGACCTGGCTCATTCCAATTCACCCCAAAAGGTGTTCAGTAGGGTTGAGGTCAAGACTCTGCTCAGGACCCTGAAGTTCCTCCACATCAATGTCTTTATGGAGATGTTGGTTGAGAAGACCTGGCTCATTCCAACTGATCCCAAAGGTGTTCGGTAGGGTTGAGGTCAGGGCTCCAACACCAACCTCATCCAACCGTGTCTTTATGGAGTTGGCTATGTACACAGTCATACCGGAACAAAGAGCCTTCCCAAAAATGTTACCACATGGCTGGACGAGCACAATGGTCTAAAAATATCTTTGTACAATCACCTAAACTCACTATTTACATAGTGTTTCCAGAACAAGGGAAATAAAAAAACAACTCTACATACTGAAAAAAGGAGAACTCGAATAGACAAGGGTAGGGGATCTTCATAGAACATCTGCATCAGCTTCTTTTGAGGACAAGAAGACCATCTTATCACAACCACCATTGTCCTCGTCTTCCTGTTACTATTTATCAAGGGGGTTGTGTCTCATGGTCATCTTCTACTTTTAGACTCCTCCCTTTCCAAAAGTTCCCTAGTGCTTCCTCCTTTTGGATCTAAAAATGTCCATTCCCTGGTAAAATCGCCATCACCCCACCCCATGTGGTTTCAAATGAAAAACCCTATAAAGTGGAACCTTGGGTTACGAGTATAACCCGTTCCAGGAGAATGCTTGAAATCCAAAGTACTCGCATATCAAAGTGAGTTTCCCCATAGAAGTCAATGGAAACTAAAATAATTTGTTCCACATTGACTTCTATGGCATGCAATACCGCATGTGGCCAGAGGTGGTAGGGGGGCGCCAGAGAGCCTCGGAAAGGCTCGGGAATGGAGTATTTCCGAACGGCGGTACTGCACATCGCTGTGGCTTGAATCCTACTTGTTTTGCGAAACAACACTCGCAAACCGAGTTAGGATTAAGGGGCAGCACAGTGGTGTAGTGAGTAGCACTTTCCCCTAGCAGCAAAAGGGTCGCTGGTTCGAATCTTGATCACGACACC
The DNA here is from genome assembly GCF_905171775.1 of Rana temporaria. Classification (NCBI taxonomy): domain Eukaryota; kingdom Metazoa; phylum Chordata; class Amphibia; order Anura; family Ranidae; genus Rana; species Rana temporaria. The sequence goes on along the minus strand of NC_053493.1, from coordinate 410,774,418 downwards.
ATCTGCCTGGAGTTTGCATGTTCTCCCTGTGCCTGCGTGGGTTTCCTCCGGGTACTCTGGTTTCCTCCCACACTCCAAAGACATGCTGGTAGGTAAATTGGATCTTGTCCAAATTGGCCCAGTATATCTGTGTGTATGACTGTGTGTCCCAAGCGTGTCGAGATCCTATGGGGAAAAATGACCGCACCAGCCAAGCAGACACTGGCTGGAAAAAGCGCCTAGAGGCGATTCAGTTTGCATGTGTAGCGCTATACAAGTCATTCATTCATTAAAAAGAAAAAAAAAATGCTCGTATTGCGAAACGCTCGTTAACCGTGTTACTCGCAATCTGAGGTTTCACTGTATGTACGACCCGGACCAAAATGCAGGTAAAGGACCAGGCCCCTTTTTGCGGTTCGGCACTGCGTCGCTTTAACAGACAATTGCGCGGTCGTGCAAAGTGGTTCCCAAACAAAATTGGCGTCCTTTTTTTCCCACAAATAGAGCTTTCTTTTGGTGGTACCACTTACCCACTGTGCTGATTATTAGGACTCACTGACTTTTCCTTCTTTCAAGGGCTTTGGAAAGTATCCCAGGTGTTATCCAACTTTAAGGAAAAAGTCAGCAACTGGGTCATGTGGAAACAGAGCGAGAAATGATAAGAGTGTTTGTACACGATCTGCTACCTTCCAAAGGCGAACTGAAATATTAACCACTTGATATCTCGCCTATAGTCTAAACACGGCCAGAAGGTGGCTCTTAATTGCCGGGAGGACGTCTATAGACGACGTCCTCGGCTCCTCTGGCCACTGGGGGGCGCCCGAGCGCCGTCGACAGCGTGCGCGCCCGCCACATCATGGCAGTCCCGATGCGCGTGCCAGGCAGCCGCGATGTCCGCCAGGCGCCCGCGATTGGTGGTTACACAGACAAGGACGTGGATCTCTGTATGTAAACACAGAGCTCCACGTCCTGTCAGGGAGAGAGGAGACTGATGCTGTGTCCCTTATACATAGGGACACAGATCGGTCACCTCCCCCAGTCGGTCCCCTCCCCCCACAGTTAGAAACACTATACAGGGCACACATTTAACCCCTTCCTCGCCCCCCAAGTGTTAACCCCTTCTCTGCCAGTCACATTTATACAGTAATTACTGCATATTTATAGCACTGATCGCTGTATAAAAGTGAATGGTCCCAAAAATGTGTCAAAAGTGTCCGATGTGTCCGCCGTAATGTTGCAGTCCCAATAAAAAAAAAAAAATAAAAAAAAAAAAAAAAAAATCGCAGATCGCCGACATTACTAGTAAGAAAATAAAAATCATAATTCTGTCCCCTATTTTGCAGGCGCTAAAACTTTTGGTCAAACCAGTCACTTATTGCGATTTAAATTTTTTTGTTTTACAAAAAATATGTAGAAGAAGAATACGTATCGGCCTAAACTGAGGAAAAAAAATAGTTAAAAAAAAAATAAAAAATAAAAATTGGGATATTTATTATAGCAAAAAGTAAAAAATAGTGGGCCGGATTCAGGTAGGGGCGCGCATTGTTACGGCGGTGCAGCGTATCGTATTTACGCTACGCCGCCGTAAGTCAGAGAGGCAAGTGCTGTATTCACAAAGCACTTGCCTCCTAAGTTTCGGCGGCGTAGCGTAAATGGGGCCGGCGTAAGCGCGCGTAATTCGGATGAGGGGGCGTGTTTTATGTTAATTTTTGGTGACCCGCCGTGATTGACGTTTTTCCCGAACGGCGCATGCGCCGTCCGTGGAATTTCCCAGTGTGCATTGCTCCAAAGTACGCCGCAAGGACGTCATTGGTTTCGACGTGAACGTAAATTACGTCCAGCCCCATTCACGGACGAGTTACGCAAACGACGTAAAATTTTCAAATTTCGACGCGGGAACGACGGCCATACTTAACATTGCGTACGCCTCATAGAAGCAGGAGCAACGTTATGCCGGAAAAGCCTTACGCAAACGACGTAAAAAAATTCAGACGGGCGCACGTACATTTGTGAATCAGCGTATCCAGCGCATTTGCATATTCTACGCTGAAATCTACGGAAGCGCTCCTAGCGGCCAGCGTAAAATTGCACACAATTATACGCCGGTTTATTTAAGTTACGTTGACGGAGGAAGTCTATTTTTTCAACGTATCTGCCTTTGAAAATCGGCGTAAAGATACGACGGCACAGATTTGAAATTACCGGGGCGTATCTGGAGATACGCCGTCGTATGTTGTTGTTGAATCTAGCCCAGTGTTTTTTTTTGTTTATAGCGCAAAAAATAAAAAACGCAGAGGTGATCAAATACCACCAAAAGAAAGCTCTATTTGTGGGGGGGGGGAAAGGACGTCAATTTTGTTTGGGAGCCACGTCGCACGACGGCGCATTTGTCAGTTAAAGCGACGCAGTGCCGGAAGCTGAAATTTCACCTGGGCAGGAAGGGGGTATATGTGCCCAGTAAGCAAGTGGTTAAATGGAAAAGTGGAAGTTGTAATATAGTAATAATATTATGTACCAGTGAAACTCCCAACAGATGTGGCAACCAGCTGTGAATCATTTCCTAATGCAACCCCTCCCTAAGGTTAATGTAAAGCAACAGCCAACACTTATTTTAGTTGGATGGGGTGGAGAGGGATAAAGCCGATGGACCGTTTTCATCGGACAAACCGATCGTGTGTGGGCCCCATCGGTTTGTTTTCCCATCAGTAAAAAGAACGTTTTAAATTCTTCCTATGGATAAAAAACCGATCACCTCTGTGGAAGTCCATCGGTCAAAAATCCCTGCATGCTCAGAATCAAGTCGACGCATGCTCGGAAGCATTGAACTTCATTTATCTCAGCACGTCGTTGTGTTTTACGTCACCGCGTTTTGGCACGATGGGATTTTTGACCGATGGTGCGTAGGCAAGACTGATGAAAGTCGGCTTCATCGGATATCCGACGAAAAAATCCATTGGATCAGATTCCATCAGATATCCGATCGTGTGTACAGGGCTTTAAAACTCCTGTCAAGTTTTTATTGCTGTCTGTGCTCCCATTAGGGTAATATATTTAAATAAATGTTTGGGCGGGGTTCCAAGTAATTTTCAAGCAAAAAAATATTAATTCAACTTGTAAACAACAAGTGTCAAAAAAAACATTTAGTCTTCAAGTGGTTAATTTTCCCTCATCTACAGACAGAAGTTCATTCCTTTGATCTAAAAAGGAGGAAATGTTACAATGTTTTTCCTTATCCCCATCTAAGCGATGTGGTCATAAACTTGGCAGGCTGCCTGTTTTTTTTACAGCTATCAGCTGTGAGCAGAGAACTCCGCATTGAATCTGAAAATGCTTTAAGATCACGAGGGGGGGGGGGGGGGGGGTCGGAGAATCGCGATCTGATTCTTTATCGATTAATCGTGCAGCTTTACCGGAAGTTCTCCCTGTTGACAGAATCCAATAGCCCCACGGGAGGGATTTCACCATGCAGATTGAATGTGTGGACGGGTGGAATCAATATTCTTTCGTTTAAAACCAGCTGGTTGAACAGATTAATCATGTATGACCTGCCTTAGGCCCCGTACACACGAGAGGATCTATCCGCTGGAATTGATCTGCGGATCAGTTCCAGCGGATAGATCCGCTGGTGTGTACATCCCAGCGGATCTTTTTCCGCGGATTTTTTTCGGCCCGACCGATTTCCAGCGGATAAAAATTTCTTAGCATGCTAAGAAATCTATCCGCTGGAATCGGCTTCAGCGGATCGATCCGGTGGTCTGTACAGACTCACCGGATCGATCCGTCCGATTCCCTCCCTCGCATGCGTCGTAATGATTCGACGCATGCGTAGGTATCCTTATATGACAGCGTCGCGCACGTCGCCGCGTCATCATCGCGGCGACGGCGCGACACGTCATCGCGAAGGGATTTCGGCGCGGATTTCCATCCGATGGTGAGTACACTCCATCGGATCCAAATCCGGGGAAATCCTCAAGAGGATTTATTCGCGGATACGGTCCGGCGGACCGTATCCGCGGATCAATCCTCTCGTCTGTACCCGGCATTAATCTTCAAGTAGAGCGATTAACCACTTTACCACCGCGCCAATTCTGGCACTTCTCTCCTTCATGTAAAAATCACAATTATTTTGATAGAAAATTAATCAGAACCCCCAAACATTATATATATTTTTTTTTAGCAGACACCCTAGGGAATAAAATGGCGGTCATTGCAACTTTTTTTCTCGCACGGTATTTGCGCAATAATTTTTCAAACGCCTTTTTTTGGGTGAAAAAAAATACGGTTTCGTGAATTAAGAAATAACAAAACAGTAAAGTTAGCCAAATTTTTTTGTAAAATGTGAAAGAGGATGTTACGCCGAGTAACACTTTTTTTACATTTTTTTTTTTATCACTTTTATTCCTATTACAAGGAATGTAAACATCCCACAAATAGAGCTTTCTTTTGGTGGTATTTGATCACCTCTGCGGTTTTTATTTTTTGCGCTATAAAACAAAAATAGTGCGACAATTTAGAAAAAAAAATTATATTTTTTACTTTTTGCTATAATAAATATCCCCCAAAAATATATTTAAAAAAATGTTCTTCCTCAGTTTAGGCCGATACGTATTCTTCTACATACTTTTCGTAAAAAAAAAAAAAAAAAAATTGCAATAAGCATTTATTGATTGGTTTGCGCAAAAGTTATAGCGTTTACAAAATAGGGGGTATTTTTATAGCATTTTTATTAATGATTTTTTTTTTTTTACTAGTAATGGTGGCGATCAACGATTTTTTTTTCGGTACTCCGACATTATGGCGGACACTTTTGACACATTTTTGGGACCATTGGCATTTTTATAGTGATCAGTGCTATAAAAATGCATTGGATTACTATAAAAATGCCACTGGCAGTGAAGGGGTTAACACTAGGGGGCGGGGAAGGGGTCAAGTATGTTCCCTGGGTGTGTTCCAACTGTAGGGGGCCTGCGCGAGAGCCGACGTACAGCTACGGGCTCTCGCGCAGAGGAGCCGACCTGCCGCCGTAAAATGACGGCGGCTGGTCGGCAAGTAGTTAATGAATAAAAATAAAAAAAACACACAGCAAAGTGATCCCAATTTTTTTCTAGATTGTAACACATGTTACACCGTGAGAATCGTGATTCGTGATTCTAAGCAAAAAAAAATTGCGATTACCATTTTAGCCAGAACCGTGCAGCTCTGAGGCCCCATACACACGATAGAATTTATCCGCGAATACGGTCCAGCGGACCGTTTCCGCGGATAAATCCTCTCGAGGATTTCAGCAGATTTTAATGCGATGGAGTGTACTCACCATCGCATTGAAATCCGCGCCGAAATCCTCTGGCGTTGACGTGTCGCGCCGTCGCCGCGATTATGACGCGGCGACGTGCGCGACGCTGTCATATAAGGAATTCCACGCATGCGTCGAATCATTACGACGCATGCGGGGGATCCCTTCGGACGGATGGATCCGGTGAGTCTATACAGACCAGCGGATCCATCCGTTGGGATGGACTCCAGCAGATGGATATGTTCTGCATGTCAGCAAATATTCGATCTGCTGGAATCCATCCCAGGGGAGATATATCCGCGGAAAAAGATCCGCTGGCGTGTACACACCATAGGATCTATCCGCTGAAACCCGTTCGCTGGGATTTATCTGCGGATGGATTCTATGGTGTGTACGGGGCCTAACCCCTATGCAGATCTTCCCTATATCTAATGCTATCACATTTAGGTGAACTCATGCAGGAGATGCGACCTACCCAAGTTCAGGCAAATATCCTGGAAGCATTGATAATATTTATACAGGGAGAGGACACAATGTTATACAAATTGCTATTCATGTATTGAATGAAATGTGTGCACTGTAATGAGCCTGAGCAAAGTTACATCTGTTTACAGACCCGCAACATTGAAAACTCAACTGCACCCAGGGCCAAACTTCATGGACCTTTAATTCCCACCCGGCCACTGCACATCACATATACAGCCAGGTGGGTGCTCTCTCTCCTTCCGAGTGGGCGTTCAGGAGCGTCCCTCAGAAGGAGGGGGATCGCACGTGCGTGTTCCCGCGCAGCGGCGCGATCCTGATGCACTCGTGTCACATTGGCCTAAACTAAGGGAAAAAAATATACCGTATTTATCGGCGTATACCGTGCACTTTTTTGCCCTGAAAATCAGGGCAAAATCGTGGGCCGAGTTTGAATACTGCGCCGACATATACCGAGCGCAGTACACTCGTGTATTGTCGGGCAGTCTCGGCTCCTCCCGCGCTGACATCCTGGACGTACAGGACGTCAGCGCGAGAGTAGCCGAGCATTGCCGACAATACACGAGTGTACTGCGCTCTGTATATGTTGGCGCAGTATTCAAACTTGGCGTAAGAAACGAGCGGGGAGGACGCGAGGACGCCGCAGAAGGATGCCGGACCCGAGGAAGAGGACACCCGAAGCCGCAGACGGACGCCGGACCCGACGAGGCCGCCGATGGACGCCGCGCAAGACACCAAAACTAAGTACAAAAAAACTTTTTTCCACAGGATTCGGGGCAACTTTAGGGGTGCGCGCTATACGCGGGAGCGCGCTATACCCCGATAAATACGATATATATATATATATATATTACACACACATACATATACACACACACACACAGGAATTTTTTTTATAGCAAAATGTAAAAAAAAATAGAAAACCGCAGAGGTGATCAAATACCACCAAAATAAAGTTTTCCCGCGGGGAGCGATCCGGGACGACGGCGCGGCTATTCGTTTATAGCCGCTCCGTCGTGATCGCTCCCCGGAGCTGAAGAACGGGGAGAGCCGTATGTAAACACGGCTTCCCCGTGCTTCACTGTGGCGGCGCATCGATCGAGTGATCCCTTTTATAGGGAGACTCGATCGATGACGTCAGCCCTACAGCCACACCCCCCTACAGTTGTAAATACACACTAGGTGAACCCCAACTCCTACAGCGCCCCCTAGTGGTTAACTCCCAAACTGCAACTGTCATTTTCACAATAAACAATGCAATTTAAATGCATTTTTTGCTGTGAAAATGACAAAGGTCCCAAAAATGTGTCAAAATTGTCCAAAGTGTTCGCCATAATGTCGCAGTTACGAAGAAAAAAAAAAAAGAAAAAAAAAAATCGCTGATCGCCGCCAATAGTAGTAGAAAAAAAAAAAAATTATAAAAATGCAAAAAAACTATCCCCTATTTTGTAAGCGCTATAAATTTTGCGCAAACCAAATCGATAAACACTTATTGCGATTTTTTTTTACCAAAAATAATTAGAAGAATACGTATCGGCCTAAACTGAGCAAAAAAAAAAAAAATTTATATGTTTTTGGGGGATATTTATTATAGCAAAAAGTAAAAAATATTGAATTTTTTTCAAAATTGTCGCTCTATTTTTGTTTATAGTGCAAAAAATAAAAACCGCAGAGGTGATCAAATACCACTAAAAGAAAGCTCTATTTGTGGGGAAAAAAGGATGCCAATTTTGTTTGGGAGCCACGTCGCACGACCGCGCAATTGTCTTTTACAGCGACGCAGTGCCGAATTGTAAAAACGCCTTTGGGCATTTAGCAGCATATTGGTCCGGGGCTTAAGTGGTTAATAATGTATCAGCTCTTTTGTTAGGATTTTTTTTTTTTCTGAAGTGAAACTGCGTTAGAAAGCCACCACATCATGACGTCCGTCTCCGCTTACCTTGTTTATCTCCCTCAGTTTGTCTGTGGAAGCGCCAACAAGCACACAAATCTCCAGTAACCCCGAGGGCAGCTGCGAATCTTCCATCGTCACAAACTCGTCTGAAAGGTCCCGGTCGACCAAGTGCAGATAAGGACGTAAAAACCACCGATGGGTACTAGCGGAGTCTGCAAGTTCATGGAAGCCAAAAAGCGGAAGAGTGCCAAGGCATGGAAGTGGTCTTCAAAAATAATAAATAAAACAATTTATGAAAACACGAGAGCAGGACAGTCTCACCGAAAGGTGAAGTAGTGCGTCAAATTATATCCAGAGGTCAACGGCTCGGATTAAATAATCCGAAACTGATAAGCACTCAACAATCGAAAATAATTCCAAAGCTTCACAATGAAAGAACTAAACATGTATCCAAGGCTGGTATGCAGTCATAGTGATGATACAGGAGACACGTTTTTTGGCCACGATTCTTGTCTCATCCAAAAAAAAAACTCTGGTGGATACAAATGTATCAATTCAGCATTGGTCAAAAAATTACTTGTAGTAGATGCAAAGAGATACAGGTGATTTCGTTTTTTTTAAATATTGCTTTATCAATTTTTCAGCAATCCAAATTTCAGCCACAATGGTTGGACCTAAAATCTGAAAGCATCCAGGAGGAGTAGACAAAACCAATATGGGAATGTGTAGAAGTGCAACACTGGACTAAGGAACTTAAATTAATAGCAATATATTAGAGTTTATCAATAATTTAAAACAAGGCTGGACAAAGCCCAGGTGCCAGGAAGCCAACGCTCCTTAAATAGTAAAGCTGGTGTCCAACTCTTGAAGTCTTCTCTCGTTATGGTCTATGGAGCTGGTTCCCGGACTAGTTCCTGAATTCCATATTGATTCGTCTACCCCAGTAGTCAGATGTCTTGGGTCGGAGAGTGACTAGTAGTAAAAAAGTTGACTTTTTTTAAGACTGGAAAATGGAAATACATAGGAAGTGGTCCAAGGCTCTTTTAGACATGGCTTCTGTTAGGAAACAAAAATGGTGAGGTCTCCAGGAACACCTTAAGGACGGCACCAGAATCCAGAACGATGGCGTGGGTCTGAGAGTGACCAGTAGTCCCTCTAACTTGGCTTTTTTTAAAGACTTGAATAGGCAAATATATATATTCTCTTCTAGAAGGGTCTTCAGTTAGGAAACAGAAATGGTGAGGTCTCCGGGAGCACCACGAAGAGGGATCCAGAATCCAAAATGATGGCTTGGGTCTGGGAGTGACCAGTAGTCCCTCTAACTTGGCTTTTTTAAAGGCTTGAATAGGCAAATATATATATATTCTCTTCTAGAAGGGTCTTCAGTTAGGAAACAGAAATGGTGAGGTCTCCAGGAACCCCATGAGGAAGGTATGAGAATCCAGAACGATGGCTTGGGTCTGAGAGTGACCAGTAGTCCCTCTAACTCAGCTTTTTTAAAGACTTGGATAGGCAAATATATACAAAAAGCCCCAAGGCTCTTCTAGAAGGGTGTTCAGTTAGGAAACAGAAATGGTAAATTCTCCAGGAACACCATGAGGAAGGTACCAGAATCCAGAACGATGGCTTGGGTCTGGGAGTGACCAGTAGTCCCTCTAACTTGGGTTTTTTAAAAGTCTTGAATAGGCAAATATATATATTCTCTTCTAGAAGGGTCTTCGGTTAGGAAACAGTAATGGTGAGGTCTCCAGGAACACCACAAGGAAGGCTCCAAAATCCAAAACAATGGCTAGGAAAGAAATACAAGTGAAGATCTCACTTCCAGCTGATCAAACTCAAAGAAAATTCCAGGAGGGCAACTCAGAAACTATCCAGAAGCCGAGGTAGTCTTGAAGCTCAGAATTTGGTAGACACCCACCAACGAGGTGGCAAGTTTTCCAAGCAGTAGTTCAACAATCACGTGCTGGAGGAGAAGAGCTTCACAGGGATTTCCAGTTTGACGGTTAAGAATTGTGCAGCGCAGCAAAATAGAAAATTGAGGAACAGTAGTGTAGCGTGAAGGCTGAGCCAGAAAAATTTGGTGCACTATTTTTGTGACAAGCTATATTAAGGACAGTAACGTAGGAAAAGGAAGGAAGGATAGTCAGGATCTGGAGGAACTGTAATTTGGGATCAGAGCCAGGAAAATACACAAATCCCAGAAATACAGCAGGAGTGTAGACAGGATCAGGTGGGTAGTGCAGGACCACTACACTAAAAGGATCAGCAGAATAGGATCACGATGGGCGTGTTGAAGACAAAGCTAGCAATATTAAAGATTAGGAGGCTAGAACAGAGGAACAGTGAAGGAGATGGTCGGGATCAAAGGCTAATCCAAATTCTGAGCTGGATGGATAGACAGGATAAAAGGCGACTAATGCAGAGGCACAGCTGGGTGTAAACCTAGCATCAAAATTATGAGGGGGGGGGACTGATAGGTGGGGGTTCAGACTGAGGGGTGCAGTCCAGGATCACTGATTAGTGGGTATCCGGTGTACTGCAAAAGTGGGTATCCTGGGTTAGGAGTGCGGCTTACAGCTATCCGGCATCAAACGTCCATCCCAGGAGTACAGCTTTGTGACTGTCAGAGTTTAGGAGTGCAGCTCAGGAGTACAGCTTTTAAAAGGTATGCAGGAACAGGAGTACAGCTTTTAAAAGGTATGCAGGAACAGGAGTACAGCTTTGTGACTATCAGAGTTTATGAGTGCAGTTTAGTACAGTTTTAAAAGGTATGCAGGAACAGGGGTACAGCTTTTAAAAGGTATGCAGGAACAGGAGTAAAGCTTTAAAGGTATCCAGGAACAGGGGTACAGCTTTGAGAGTATCCAGGTTTACCAGCTCAGGAGTACAGCTGGTGGATATCCAGGTTCAGTAGTGCAGTTTAGGAGTACAGCTATGTGGACATCCAGGGTTAGGAGTAGATATCCAAGAACAGGAGTACAGCTTTAAAGGTATGCAGGAACAGGAGTACAGCTTTAAAATTTATCCAGGAACAGGAGTACAGCTTTGTGAGTATCCAGGTTTATCAGCTAAGGAGTACAGCTGGTGGATATCCAGGATCAGTAGTGCAGTTTAGGAGTACAGCTATGTGGACATCCAGGATTAGGAGTAGATATCCAGGAACAGGAGTACAGCTTTAAAGGTATGCAAAAACAGGAGTACAGCTTTGTGACAGAGTTTAGGAGTGCAGCTCAGGAGTACAGCTTTAAAAGGTATCCAGGAACAGGAGTACAACTTTAAAGGTATCCAGGAACAGGAGTACAGCTTTGTGAGTATCCAGGTTTATCAGCTCAGGAGTACAGCTGGTGGATATCCAGGATCAGTAATGCAGTTTTGGAGTACAGCTATATGGACATCCAGGGTTAGGAGTACAGCCAGGTATAGATATCCAGGATCGGGAGCGCAGCGAGGCATCCAGGATAAGGGCTGCGGTTCAGTGAGTATCACAAAAGCTGTGCAGGAAAACACATCAGGGACAATACAGATCAGCTGTGCAGTCCAATGCAGGGGAGTGGATAGCCAGGACTAAGGAGGTAGTGCAAGCCAGCCAGGTTCAGAAGAACAGTCCAGCTGTACAAGTAGGCAGTACCCAGGGGGGGAGGGGGGATATCAGAGAAGCAGGACAGGAGGAATCATGATAGAAGGGATCAGGAAAGCAGGACAGGAGAGATCAGGACAGGCAGGGTCAGGGAAGCAAAACAGGAGGGATCAGTGCAGGTAAAATCAGGGAAGCAGGACAGGAGAGATCAGGACAGGAGGGATCAGGGCAGGCAGGATCAGGGCAGGCAGGATCAGGGAGGCAGGGCAGGAGGGATCAGGGAAGCAGGACAGGAGGGATCAGGGAAGCAGGACAGGAGGGATCAGGGAAGCAGGACAGGAGGAATCAGGGAAGCAAGACAGGAGGGATCAGGGAAGCAGGACAGGAGGAATCAGGGAAGCAGGACAGGAGGAATCAGGGAAGCAGGACAGGAGGAATCAGGGAAGCAAGACAAGAGGGATCAGGGAAGCAAGACAAGAGGGATCAGGGAAGCAAGACAAGAGGGATCAGGGAAGCAAGACAAGAGGGATCAGGGAAGCAAGACAAGAGGGATCAGGGAAGCAAGACAAGAGGGATCAGGGAAGCAAGACAAGAGGGATCAGGGAAGCAAGACAAGAGGGATCAGGGAAGCAAGACAGGAGGGACCAGGGCAGGCAGGGTCAGGGAAGCAGGACAGGCAGGGTCAGAGGAGCAAAGCAGGACAGGAGGGATCAGGCAGTCAGGGAAGCAGGACAGGAGGGACCAGGGCAGGCAGGATCAGAGAAGCAAGACAGGCAGGGTCAGAGGAGCAAAGCAGGACAGGAGGGATCAGGGCAGGCAGGATCAGAGAAGCAAGACAGGCAGGGTCAGAGGAGCAAAGCAGGACAGGAGGGATCAGGGCAGGCAGGATCAGAGGAGCAAAGCAGGACAGGAGGGATCAGGCAGGCAGGGAAGCAGGACAGGAGGGATCAGGGCAGGCAGGATCAGAGGAGCAAAGCAGGACAGGAGGGATCAGGCAGGCAGGGAAGCAGGACAGGAGGGATCAGGGCAGGCAGGATCAGAGGAGCAAAGCAGGACAGGAGGGATCAGGCAGGCAGGGAAGCAGGACAGGAGGGATCAGGCAGGCAGGGAAGCAGGACAGGAGGGATCAGGAAGGCAGGGAAGCAGGACAGGAGGGATCAGGAAGGCAGGACATCAGGGAGACTAGGCAGGATCAGAGGAGCAGGCAGGACAATGCAGGCAGTAGTCCAGTCAGGTACAATCCGGGATCAGAAGGCCGCAGAGGAGTGCCCAGGCTGGGATCCTCCATGTAGTACAGTCCGCCCTGCACCCATCTCAGCAGAGCCCGGCACCTTCAGCGCCTCTGAAGCACCGTCACTTCTCCTCCCACCACCTCACTGACACCCGGGGGACTGACTCTACTCAAACCACGCCCAAAGTTACTTAGACCGGTTATGAAAACTCCGCCTAAAGCTCGTTGCCCAATCGCCAACTACAAACAAACCCGCCAGGTAACTCCACCCACAACAGACTCCGGAGACGGTAACCATAGCGGCGAAAAGTTTGGTAGCCACGCCCAGAACCCGAAGAGCCTATGGTGCTCCGTGTTTGCAAGTCCACCTGGCTTACATCCCCAGCCGCAAGCGAGCGTAGCCACGCCCTCGAGTTCACAAGGACCCTAGGACCCATGTGGGGTGTGCGTGGAAATGAAACCACGCCCCTAGTCTGAGGTGCTGGGCGCGAAATGCCTGAGTCTAGTTTACCTCACGGGGTTACCTGAGGGTTGATGTGTGAGGGAATGTAATGATGGCTGATAAAAAAGTGTATTGAGGAATTCAGTCAGTGTACAGTGCATGCAATGTGTAAAATACAGGAGGAAGTTACAGGGTAGTACAATGGTGTGGAAAAAGTCCTATTGGGAATTAAAGTGACTCTGTCATCAGAAAAGTATGGCGGCCACCATTGCTGACCTCTCTAATAAAGAGACCCTGTCACCTGACCATTCCAATAAATATTATTTTCCATTAAATGATATGTGCATTTAACCCCTTAACGCTGGCTCTACGCACATATATACAGCAGTGCAGAGGAAGGCGTTGGCCAATCCCGCGCTGCTGCAGTGCAGTTTGGCCGTAGCGCGGGTGTGCCGGTGATTTCCCACATCACGCATTTTTGACAAGTTTTCCGCATCGCCGTACAGCCGTGGAATCTCTCAGCCTGTTCTGTCATTGGCTTGTACAAGTTGCTGTACGCCAACACCTGTGACTTCCGGGCGCAGAAATATGATGAATTGTGGCGGTGTACGCCTGAAAGTGGTCGTGCCCACGAGCCATAAGGCTAGGTTCAAATTACCACGTGTAGGGAATACGTGCAATAATCATGCATTTTCCCAACACAGAAAGACGCACCGCCATTCACGGTGCTTTTACACTGGGATGGCGGGTCCGTTAGTGGTAAAGCGCTGCTAGTTTTAGTGGCGCTTTACCGCTATTTAGGCAGCAGTTTTCGGCCGCTAGTGGCCCGCTGTTTACTGTTTTGGACCCCTATTAGAGCCTATGGCTCTAATCAGGTGCTTCCAAAAAATACTCCGCCGCTGTAATTCAGGTGTCCGGCGCCCGACAAGGGGCCGGACACCTTAATAGGGTGTGGCAGAGGTGACCATACATAGATTCATTCAATGCATGAATCTATCTATGGTGATAGAGCGGTGCCAGGAGAGAGGGGGCAGCGCTCGTGCGTCCCTTATGGATGCACCACCACTGCCCCAGCGTGAAAGAACTCGGACTTTCACATTCAGGTGGCATGGGAGGCAGATTTCAGGCGATTTACAGGCGCCATTTCTAGCGCTAAAATGCCTGAAAACTGCCTCAGTGTGAAAGTAGCCTTAACAGGAGCGAGTTGGTACCATTATTTGTTAATGACACCCCCACACATCGGCATCTACAGCACCATTCAGTTCGGTGTGCCATGTTTTCGGAAAAGAGTCAGGGACTTCTTTTCTGCGTTTCATTGAAACAAAAGGACTACCTTACATGTGATGCACAGGATCACCTGAAAAATGCATGGAAACGCGCCTGCGCTCAGTCGCACCTGTAGGTGTGAGCCAAGACTAAGAATTTGTGGTATGAGGTCATTAAGCACCAAAGCTTTCAAAGTAACCCCCCGCCCCCCTCCTCAAATCACACTCTCATATCCACACGTACAGTGGCTAGGCTGCTGCTGAACAGGCCCGGATTAACTCCCTTTGCCACCCCAAGGCCGGGGCCTTCAATGCCCCCCCTCCCCCCCCCCCCACAAAGCACTTGCGCCGACGTATCTCCAGATAAGCCGCGTAAGTACAAACATGCGCCGTCGTATCTGTGCGCCGGACCCACAAACTAAGATACGCCTAAAAACAGGCTTCATCCCAATGACGTAACTTGCCTACGCCGGCGTAGAGTGGGCGCATATTTACGCTGGACGCATGTGGCGCTCCCATTGATTTTGTATTCAAATATGCAAATGAGGGAGATACGGCGATTCACGAACGTACATGCGCCCGACGCAGGCTACGCGATGTGCGCGTAAGTTATACGTCCGGCGTAAAGTTATGCCCCATAAAGGAGGTGTAACTCAGCAGCATCCATGCAAAGGTCTGCACCAGGGAACCCAAGCCGGCGTAATTTACGTTGGACGTGTTTGACTGGGCGTAGATTACGTTCAGGGCGTACATAGTGATCTGGCGTATCTTAGGCAGCTGTTCTGGTTGTGAGCATGCGCACAGGGATGCGTCCATGTCCAGGCGCATGCGCAGTTCGTTATACGTATCTGTCTGGCGCTCAGCCCATCATTTGCATGGGGTTACAGGCAGCTCATTTGCATGTCTCACACCCACTTCCACCTACGCTGGATTACGCCTTAGAAACCCAGCGCAGTTTTGGGAGCACTGGCTTTGTGAATTCCGTGCTTGCCTCTCTGCGCTGTGTCGGCGTAGCGTATATTATTTGCGCTACGGCAGCATAAATGTGCGCTGCTGTCTGTGAATCCGGGCCTATATATATATATATATATATATATATATATATATATACATATATATATATATATATATATATATATATATATATATATAAAATAAACAGCTACAGGATAGCAAAAGATGCCAAAGAAAGAGGAAAAGTACAAAGCAGAGAGAGAGGGGAGGAGATAATGTATACCATACCTCTCCGTACCAGGGCCAGCCATCAGTGGCGTCTCCAGCTTTCATATTTAGGGGGGCACATGGGGGGACAGAAACAAAAGTAGGGGGACCAACTATAAAATGCAATTATATATATATCCTGGGGCCCTTTACTTCTGTTGTGGGGCCCTTTATTACGAGACCCTTTCATGGACGGGAGAAATCAGTCTGTTTTTTCTCTGTCACTGAGATAATGGGAGGCTTGAGTCCTTTCTGAAGTCGCTCTCCTCCCTGCCAATGAGGATGCAAGGGGAGGGAGCAGATCGAGCGGCGATGGCTATGCGAGCGACTCTCATATTATGCACAGAATCAGCGAACAGAGGGAGGGGGAGAAATCCCCCGCAGGAGCTGTCAGGGATGCTCTGCTTCTCAGGAGAGCCTGTGTCCACTCGGCGGTGAACCAAGCAAGATGCGGGACACCAGCTACATACAGAAACAAAAATGTGTTTTAATTGGGTGGGGCACAGCATAATTTTGGGGGGGTCAGGGCCCCCTCTGGCCCCCCCTTAGTGACGCCACTGCCAGCCATCCAAATCCCAATTCAATCGGATTTAGAAGGCCTTATGAGGTTTCCAGTAGGTTCTGATATTCTGGGGTATATAGGAATTCATGCCAGTAGAACCATTTTAGTCAGAATTTTTCACAAGTACCTTGGTCAGTGTCAGTTCAGAAATATTAACCTTAAATGAAAATTTTGCGATGGAAGGTGGTTGTCGTTGTTTCCATCAGTCTGGTATGCAATTCCATGCTACATTACCGAACAGTGTCAAAATTGAACGCCAATCAGATGAACTGGGAAAAGTATGACAGTGCAGTAGAAAGAAGGTGGAATCCATTGGGAATTTCACAGTAGCTGCGTGAATTTCTGAGTAATGTGGTAAATGTCTGACCAGAAAGGGTGCAGTAAATCACGGGACCAAAACACATGTACAACGTCCCCCACTTCCTCCCCCCGGAGCTCAGTTTTGAGGCCTCTTGCACGTGGGCTGTCTAGCTTAGGGTGACCAGACATCCCTGGTTTCAGGGGACAGTCCCCAGATTGAGGACACTGTCCCCAGTTTTGTCCCCAGATTGCATTTGAACAGGGGTTGGGGCAATTTCAAAGACAGTCAGTGCAGAATAAAAAAAAAATATCTGCATTACACACCCCCACTCCGCCGCTCCTAGTAGCTTGGGGGGAGGGGGGTGTATTTTGTTTCCATTATCTGTGCCCCTTTCTGATGATCATGTGCTGGTCGGAGCAAAGGGAATATGTCTTCAGTTTCAGGTGCATGCCCATTCAGCTCCGCTCTTTTGTGTCCTTTTGCATTGGCTCAAGTCCCGGCCAACCGCCTGCCTGCTTATCTCCTTGCCTTCCCTGGCACAGTGATCTTCTTCCGCTCCCCACCCAGTAGTAGCCTGGGGAGTGAGACTTGACAGGCTGTGAGGCAGCAGTGGCGACGGGCAGAGAGTCGCTGATTGCCACCATTACTAGTAAAAAAAAAAATATGTCCCCGGATTTAATTTTAAAAATCTGGTCACCTTAGTCTAGCTGCTGTGTGTGCATCTCAACGCTGTGGTGCACCTAGGAGGGACAGGTGTAGCGTTCAGCCCCGATGCCTGCAGACAGTCAGTGGGCTGCATTCAAGAAGCAATTGCGCCTGTGTAACCATAGTTACACAGGCGCAATTGCTTACTTGCCCCGGCGTAACTAATGCTCCTGATTCAGGAACCTCGTTACGCCGACTGCAGCCTAAGATATGCGCGGCATAAGGCTCTTATGCCCGCATATCTTAGGCTGCATTCTTGCGATGGTCGCTAGGTGGCGTTCTTGTTGTGCTCAGCGTATAGTATGCAAATTGCATACTAACGCCGATTCACAACGTTGCGCGAGCCCTGCCTACGCAGTTTACGACGTTTCCGTACGGCGTTTTTCGCGTAAGGCTGCCCCTGCTATTAGCAGGGGCAGCCAATGTTACGTATACCCGTCGTTCCCGCGTCGCGAAATTTCAAATTTACGTAGTTTGCGTAAGTGATTCGTGAATGGCGCTGGACGCCATTCACGTTCACTTTGAAGCAAATGACGTCCTTGCGACGTCATTTGCCGCAATGCACGTCGGGAACGTTTCCCGACGGAGCATGCGCTCTACGATCGGCGCGGGAACGCGCCTAATTTAAATGATTCCCGCCCCCTATGGGATCATTTAAATTGCGCGCGCTTACGCCGGGCGTTTTGCTGGCGCGCCCACGCAATTTACGAAGCTACTGCTCCGTGAATCAAGGGCAGCGCAGTAAATTTGCGGGGGCGCAGGGCAAAAACGTTGCCCTGCGCCTCCGTAAAAAAAGCGCAAATCTACCTGAATCCAGCCCAATGTCTATTGCAGACTGGAGCTGGACTGAGCTGAACCAAATGGCCTGTGCATTCGTGACTCCATGTTCAAGGGGCCATAAATGTTGAACCTTCTCATAATCTTTGTGTATTAACAAGATGTATAATGTAATTTTTATTTTAGAAAGGATATTTTGCATGAAGAGTGGTTGCTTACCTGTGATAAGCAGCAGCTGACACAGAAAATGAGACAGGGTAGGCCAAAGATGTGGTCTACAGTGTCTCAGGAGAGCACCAAAGGGTATGCTTTGTGGTTGTCACATTTACATTTCCCATATGTGTTTACCAAAAATCTGATGAGTCATATAGAAATATCTAATGCTACCGTGTTTCCCCGAAAATAAGACTGGGTCTTATGCCGCGTACACACCATCGTTTTCTGCGATGGAAAAATGCGACGCTTTATGTGCTTTAAAAAAACGTCATTTTTCAAACTTCAATTTGAACAACGACGTAGCATACACACCATCGCTTTTTCACAACGCTCTAGCACAGCGCAGTTCCGTCAATCACGCACGACGTCACTATAAAGGGTCGTTTCCATGCGGAAGACGGCCTCTTTTGCTGATATCGTGTTGCTGCGTGTTAGTAAAAGTTTGGTGAGATACGATTCGTGATTTTCAGTGACTGTGCTTTAAATATCGTTTTCTTGTCTATAAGCTGGAAAACACCTTAACGAATGTGCTGATTCCATTCTGAACAGTCGTTTTACATGAATGAGCGCTGCCGTCTCCTAACTTGCTTCTGAGAATGCGCGGGCTTAAATCGACGTTTTTACGTACACACGGTCAATGTTTAGAACACAGAAAACGACGTCGGCCAAAAACGACACATAAAATTGAAGCATGCTTCAATTTTTTTCTGTCGTTTTTTAGAAGACATAAAACGACGTTTTTGCCCACACACGGTCAATTAAATTGACGTTTTTGAAAATGACGTTTTTTTCCATCGCAGAAAACGATGGTGTGTACGCGGCATTATGCCGCGTACATACGATCATTTTTCCCAACTTCATCATTAAAACGATTTTGCCCTCACACTATCGTTTTTAAAAAATGATCTAGCAAAGAGCGGTGACGTACAACACGTACGACGGCACTATAAAGGGGAAGTTCCATTCGCCTTTGGGCTGCTTTAGCCGATTCCGTGTTAGTAAAAGACGATTCGCGCTTTTTTGTCTGTTACAGCGTGATGAATGTGCTTACTCCATTATGAACGGTAGTTTTACCAGAACGAGCGCTCCCGTCTCATAACTTGCTGCTGAGCATGCGCGGGTTTTTTACGTCGTTTTAGCCCACACACGATCATTTTTTACAACCCGAAAAACGACATCGTTTTAAAACGACGTTAAAAAATGCAGCATGTTCGAATTTTTTTTTTTTGTCGTTTTTCAGAACCTGAAAAATGATGTGAAGCCCACACACGATCATTTTAAATTACATTTTTGAAAAACAACGTTTTTTTCATGCCGAAAAATTATCGTGTGTACGCGGCATAATATTAATTTTGGGTACAAAAAATACACTAGGGCCTATTTTCAGGGGATGTCTTATAAAGCTCCCGGTCTTCTCCCCCCTGTCAGTTCAGGAGTCAGTATTTTGACATTTTAATACCCCAAAAAAAACATCTTAAGCCCCCGTACACACGTTTAGGCTTTTCCCCAGCCAAACTCACATCGGAATTCCGACAGAATTCCATCGGAGTAAAAGAGAACATGTTCTCTAATCTAAACTCCGATGGAATTCCTCGGAATATCCAATGGAATTACTCCGATGGGGCATACACATGGTCGGAATTTCCGATGGAAAAAGTCAGTCAGACTTTTTCCATCGGAAATTCCGATCGTGTGTACGGGGCATAAGGTAAAATCCTTATACAATTCTGTAGTCTGTTTTATAGGGGGATTGTGCTGGTTTCGGGTGCAGTGTGTCTCCATTTGTGGCAGTTTTAAAAAAAAAATACCTTTTTGTACAGCTCCGCAGGGGGCTCACATGATCTTCCTCTGCTCTTCTCCGCCCGGAGATCCCAGGCGACATCAGCCCGCTCCGAGAACTTCAGAGGGAGGGGCCGCAGATGTCAGCCGGGAGAAGTAGAGAAGAAAGGAAGAGCCGTGATCCCGCTGACGTCAGCCCGCTCCGAGAACTGCAGGGGAAGGGGCCACAAGGGGCCACAGAGGAGCAGAGAAGAGAGGAAGAGCCGCCATCCCAGCTGATGTCAGCCCGCTCCAAGCACTAAAGAGGGAGGGGCCGTCAGCCGGGTGGAGAAGGAAAGGCGTAGATCTCTGATTATATCTGGTAGTTATAAATGGGGTATTTTACATGGTGCTGTTGCAGTGGGAGACACACTGGACCTGGGATCTCTTTCCCAAACGGATTACAGCCTTTTTCATTAACTTTACTAGGGCTTATTTTTGGGGTAGGGCTTATTTTGCAGCCCTCCCTGATAAACAAGATAGGTCTTATTTTTGGGGTAGGGCTTATTTTGGGGGAAACACGGTAATCAGGGCAAAGCTAGAAGGTTCCATATTTGCTCTTTGGGCAGCAACTATTGACTATTATTATTATCATTATTATTATTATTTAATCTGGATTTATCAATAAAGTTTAAAACTTATATGATTTTTTGGATTTTTGGATAGAGAATTGGAATGGTTAAAACATTTTTTTTTTTTTATCCTTTGTGCCAGCAGAAAAACTTTAACCACATTTGGTCCTAGACTCTAAACCAGCATTTCTCAACCATCTTACAACAGAGGAACTGGTCTCAGAGAACCCCTACTGAGATTAGTCCATTAAGGTTCTTTGGGAAAATGGCCCTTACATTAGTGATCAGTGGGAAGAATGTTCCCCCTAACAACAGTGGTGTTTGACCTAGAACTATCCTGGCACTATCAGATGGAAGGTCAATTAGCAACAGCTCAAGGAACCCTTAACAACCTCTTAAGGAACCCTAGGGTTCCATAGATCCCTGGTCGAGAATGGCTGCTCTAAACCATTTCCAACACTCTGGCCTTCGACACACAAAGAAATTGCAAATCGACATTTTTATGGAGCGCTGTTTCTCCGACCCAGGGATAAAATTTGTCTTGTCACCAAAACAATTAGCCACAAAGCTTGTTACATAAAATTTCCCACTTTATAGCAGACATTATGTTATCACCACAAAGATCAATCTGGTCAGCTACAAAGTTTATCTCAAGTTATCAAATTCTTTCCATGTTTCATTGAGACTTCCTGAATATAATCTCACATCCCCTATCTCTAGCTGCTCTCTCAGCCAGTCGGCAGAATGGCACGACTGGGCACAGGCACATACAGGTACGTTGCCCTTTAAGTGCCCAGCCGTGGGTCGCGCGCGGCGGCGTGTTCGCAACCCAGTCCGAAGCTCCGTGACCGCACCCGCGGACCTGATCGCCGCCGGTGTCCCGCGATCGGTCACAGGAGCTGAAGAACGGGGAGAGGTGAGTGTAACCACACCTTCCCTGTTCTTCTCTGTGGCAGTGTTACTGATCGTCTGTTCCCCCCCTACAGTAAGAATCACTCCCTTAGGGCACACTTAACCCCTTAGCGCCCCCTAGTGGTTAACCCCTTCACTGCCGTTGTTATTTTCACAGTAATCGGTGCACTGTGAAAATGACAATGATCCCAAAAATGTGTCAAAAGTGTCCGATGTGTCCGCCATAATGTCGCAGTCATGAAAAAAATGATTAATAAAAATGCCATAAAACTATCCCCTTTGTTGTAAATGCTATAACTTTTATGCAAACCAATCAATAAACGCTTATTGCGATTTTTCTTTTACCAAAAATAAGCAGAAGAATACGTATCGGCCTAAACTGAGGATTTTTTTATATATATATATATATTTTTTTTTTTTTGGGGGGGGGGGGGGGATATTTATTATAGCAAAAAGTAAAAAATATTGAATTTTTTTCAAAATTGTCGCTCTATTTTTGTTTATAGCACAAAAAATAAAAACCGCAGAGGTGATCAAATACCACCAAAAGAAAGCTCAATTTTGTTTGGGAGCCACGTCGCACGACCGCGCAATTGTTAGTTAAAGAAACGCAGTGCCAAAAAGGGGCCAGGTCCATTACCTGCATAATGGTCCGGTTCTTAAAGCGGGCCCGGGTCTATAAGCCAGCAGCTACAAATACTGCAGCTGCTGGCTTTTAATATTAGGGCACTTACCTGTCCTGGAGTCCAGCGACGTCGGCAGCAGAGGACGAGCGATCGCTCGTCACTCTGCTGCCCCCACCACCATCCTCGGTGAGGGAATCAGGAAGTGAAGCGCTCCGGATTCACTGCCCGATTCCCTACGGCGCATGCGCGAGTCACGCAGTGCCGTCCTCACTGGTTACCATTGTGTTCTGGGAGCCACGTGTTTCCCAGAACACAGCGGGCAGAGGCGGTAAGTGACGTACTCCCTGCAGAGTCCCCGCAGAGAGGACTCCCAGAAGTGGGTGCAAATAACCGTCTTTGACAGGTATCTGCACCCCCCTCCCCCTGAAAGGTGTCAAATGTGACACCGGAGGGGGGGAGGGTTCCGATGAGTGGAAGTTCCACTTTAGGGTGGAGCTCCGCTTTAAGTGGTTAAAGTCCAATATGTGAACAATTAGTTGTTCACATATTGGACTTTCATGGCTGTAATTTAATTGTACACCCGTTGTTTTTATGCCATTGAAATTTGTATAAATTTATGTAATATTGGAAGGTTAATTTTAGCGCATTATTACTTTATTAATTCAGCATTTGAAATGGTTGCAGCTTTTGGTTCACAACAGCGCTTAAGTACACAATGACCCCTGCATCTCCAGAGCACCAAGGGCCTCCTTTGTCACCTTATGACCACTGAAACCACACAGCACCAAGGGCATCCTTTGTCACTCCATAACCCCTGCCACTCCAGAGTACGATGGGCATCCTGTGTTACCCAGTGACCCTCCATGACACCTTCACCTCCATGTACCCTCTGGTATGTTCCTGTAATTTCCTGTGGCTATGAACCCCTGTGCAGGACAGGTAGGTGACTTATCTTCTGGCTTCTAAATTTGTGGTTGGACATCTTTCTATAAAAATCTGCATATTGTTATCAGGGTTTCATCATCTGCTGATCATTACTGCAACTCAGGTCTCTTGCAGCGCATATCTGCTCTAATCCACTCATATTACATAAATCTGCCATGACTATTATTATTATTTTATTCATACAGGATCATCATATTCTATTGTAGTTTACAGTATTGTAGTAATCTACATTAAAGGAAAACAGTCATGAGAGTAATATGTAAGCTGTCACCGCTGACTTTTTTTCTCCCCGTACTTTAATATGTTGTTCACTATGACAGATATTCAATACCAACACCGAACATAACAGGAAACAAAGGTGCAGGATCCTGATAACAGTTTTATCCTCATATAAGCAATTGCCAAAAGGGAGTGCCCGCAGTATGGAGAGTTTAAGATAGATGGTAACCCTAACTGGATGACATTTAGTTTGATAAAGAACCGTGGATCATAAATAAAGTTCTTGTTTCACTGTTTTTCATCCTTTGCTGCATCTTAGGCCCCACACACACGAGAGAATTTATCCGCGGATACGGTCCAGCGGACCGTTTCCACGGATAAATCCTCTCAAAGATTTCCGCAGATTTCTATGCGATGGAGTGTACACACCATCGCATTGAAATCCGTGCGGAAATCCTCTGGCGATGACGTGTCGCGCCGTCGCCGCGATTATGACGCGGCGACGGGCGCGACGCTGTCATATAAGGAATTCCACGCATGCATCAAATCATTACGACGCGTGCGGGGAATCCCTTTGGACGGATGGATCCGGTGAGTCTGTACAGACGAGCGGATCCATCCGTTGGGATGGATTCCAGCAGATAGATTTGTTTAGCATGTCAGCGAATATTCGATCTGCTGGAATCCATCCCAGGGGAGATATATCCGCGGAAAAAGATCCGCTGGAGTGTACACACCATAGGATCTATCCGCTGAAACCCATTTGCTGGGATTTATCTGCGGATGGATTCTATGGTGTGTACGGGGCCTGAGTGTTGGTGATCTCCTGCAACCTATTTCCAAAAACTTCTAGGTAGATTCACAAAGAGTTAGGCCGGCTTATCAGTAGATAAGCCAACCTAACTCTGAATCTACGCCGGCGTTTGTTTAAGCGTATGCTCAAACAGAGATACGCTTAAACAAAGCTAAGATAGGCCGGCTTGCGCCGTTCTATCTTAGCTTGCAATGTTTCTGCTGGCCGCTAGATGGCGCTTCCATTGCGGCCGGCTTAGATTATGTAAATGAGGGGATACGCCGATTCACGAACGTACGCCAGGCCTACGCCGTCGAATTACGTCGTTTCCGTAAGGGATAGGCCGCCTAAAGTTAGAGCTATGCTCTAGTGGACTAGTAATGTTAAAGTATGGCCGCCGTTCCCGCCGCGAGGTTCGAAATGTTTGCGTTGTTTGCGTAAGTCGTCTGCGAATCGGGAGTTACGTCGTTTACGTCCACGTCGAAATCAATAGGCCCGTACGGCGTACTTAGCCGCAGTGCGCACTGGGAAATGAAGTCGCCCGGCGCATGCGCAGTGTCAAAAAACTTCAAAAAACGTGAGGTCAAGCCTCATTTCCATACAACACGCCCCCCTCCAAGCAATTTGAATTAGGCGCCCTTACGCCCGCTCGTTTTTGGCTACGCCGCCGTAGATTAGCAGGTAAGTTAAATTGTGAATGGCATTTCTTGGGCTGGTTTCTTTATGGTGATAACAGTGGACTATGCCTGTGTAAAGTGTGTTGAATTGACCACTTTTAATCCCTGTTGGAAGCAAGTGACCATGTAGGAGTACAATAAGTACACAGGGGCCGAGTGTTGTCACCCTGTAACAGGAAGTAACAGTAACAGGAAGTGCTTGAACAAGGACCTGCATGGCAGAACCACCAAGGATTATTTTAACCGCTCTATAGCACTTTTACTGCTTCAGGGCGGCAGCTGTGTGCCGGTGTTCTGACGAGAAATGCCCCCTGTCGAAAAATGCCCGCGCATGCTCAGCGCTTGAACAGTACGGAGTCACCGAAAGCTTCCGAACATCGGAATTTACGATCAGCTGTAGACCGTGCCTGCGCACAATAGCCGTCATTGTGACGTACGCTCCCGATGCTCTTGCAACTCTCCATCATTACAAAATACGCCCCCTTCTGTAGGCATCCGCTCCTCACACACGCCCATCATGAAGACATCTGCCCCTTGCAGAGTTGCACGAGCATCCGAAGTGTGTGGCACAATGTCGGCTATTGTGCGCAGGCACCGTCTACAGCTGATCGTAAATTCTGATGTTCGGAAGCTTTCGGCGGCTCTGTACTGCGCAAGCGCTGCCCATGCGCAGTACCAGGCGGGCATTATTCGACATGGGGGCATTTCTCATATATATATGCGTGATACATCACTTCTGCCTGCAGGGGGCGCATACGCCACCAGTGCGCTGCCGGGGTCGGGCACTCGATGTCCGCCAGCATTCTCCGATCATCGGGCAGAGACTCAGAACGGAGCTCTGCCTATGTAAACAAGGCAGAGTTCCGTTCTGACTGAGGGTAAAGGATGGATTTTGTGTTTCTGCAAAGCACGGACTCAAATCCATCTCTTCCCCTAGAAAAAGCAGCACACATAAACACTGGTTAGGCACACAGGTAACCCTCTTGATCGCCCTAGATCTTTAAGCTCTTCCCAGCCAGTGTCATTTGTACAGTGACATTGTATTGTTAGCACTGATCACTATATTAGTGTCACTGTTTCCCGCAAAGTGTCAGTTAGTGTCCAATTGACCGCCGCAATATCGCAGTCCCGCTATACGTCCCTGATAGCCGCCATTATTAGTATAAAAATAAATAAAAATTACAGTATATATCACATGGTTTGTAGATGATTAACATTCGTGTAAACCACACCTCCCTACTTTTTGAGATGGGAAAGAGGGACACATATCAAAAGTATGCAGGCATAGGACACACCCCTTGCCACGCCCCTTAAAGGAGAATTGTACAAAAAAACAAGATTGGTTAAACCCAAAAGAGATTTTTTTTACCACTACTATTCCTTTACATTGGCTTTAAGAATTTACAATTGCAGCAATTTAGAAATCAGATGAAAGCACTGGGAAACAATTTTTGATAGATAAAAAGTGCATTTTATATACAACTATATAGATCAGACCAAAATGAGGGACAAATGTAGAGGAAAGAGGGACAGAGGGGCATTGCTCCAAATCAGGGACAGTCCCTCGAAATCAGGGACAGTTGTAAACCAATCAATATACGCATTATTGGTATTTTATTTACTAAAAATATGTTGCAGAATAAATATTGGGTACATTTATGAAGAAATAAAAAAAATTCCATTTGTTTTTATTGGATATGTTTTATAGCAGAAAGTAAAACATATATTTTTTTTTCAAAATTGTCTGCTTTTTTTGTTTATAGCACAAAAAATAAAAAAAACGCAGAGGTGATCAAATACCACCAAAAGAACGTTCTATTTGTGGGAAAAAATTACATAAATTATTTGTGTACAGCGTTGCGCAACCACGCAATTGTGGTCACCCTACAGCACATGCACCATTCTACCTCACCGGGGTACAGGGGCGGACTGACAACTCATGGGGCCCCCGGGCAATAGAAGATTATGGGCCCCCTGGGCTTAGAGATGGCCACCATGCCAGGAGGCATTACAGAGGCGGGGCAGATAAAATCTCAGGATTTTCACATCAAAAGCATGTCGGTTTTGGACATATCAGGGACAGATGTTAAAAATACACAGATTTTTACATACTGTACCTGTTTTTAAAGAGCCTGGCAACCCTGATGGGGCCCCCTAGTGGCATGGGGCCCTCGGGCAGTGCCTCAATGGTCAGTCCGCCCCTGCCAGGGTACTAGCTGTCTCTTCATGTTTTTTGCGGCTGAAATATCAGTTGAAAACAGTGGCCTGGATTCAGAGAGCAATTGCGTAACCATAGTTACGCAGCGCAATTGCTTACTTGCACCGGCGTAACAAGTTCTCCTGATTCAGAGAGCTCGTTACGCCGACTGCAGCCTAAGATATGCGTGGCATAAGGCTCTTATGCCCTCATATCTTAGGCTGCATTCTTACGCTGGCCGCTAGGTGGCCAGCGTATAGTATGCAAATTGCATACTAACGCTGATTCACAACGTTACGCGAGCCCTGCGTACGCAGTTCACATCGTTTGCGTACGGCGGTTTTAGCGTAAGGCTGCCCCTGCTATTAGCAGGGGCAGCCAATGCTACGTATACCCGTCGTTCCCGCATCGCGAAATTTGAAATTTACGTAGTTTGCGTAAGTGAATCGTGAATGGCGCTGGACGCCATTCACGTTCACTTTGAAGCAAATGACGTCCTTGCGACGTCATTTACCGCAATGCACTTCGGGAAAGTTTCCAGAAGGAGCATGCGCTCTACGCTCGGCGTGGGAACGCGCCTAATTTAAATTATTCCTGCCCCCTACGGGATCATTTATATTAGGCGCCCTTACGCAGGGCATTTTTGAAGAGCGCCCACGCAAGTTACGTGGCTACTGCTTCACGAATGAAGCGTAGCGCAAATAATTTGCGTAGGCGCAGGGGAAAAAGGGTACACTGCGCCTCCGTAAGGAGCGCGCAGCTGTACCTGAATCTACCCCAGTATCTGCTTGCAGGGCCGCCATCAGGGGGGTACAGGCAGTACACCTGTAAGGGGCTCGAAGGTCCCCAGGGGCCCGGATGGCAACCCCCTTTAAAAAAAAAAAACATTTTTTTTTTTTTTTTTTAGATTTTTTTTTTTTTAGGGGTCCGGAGGCCCACAGGGCCCCATATGGAAACTCCCCCTTTTTTATTATTTTTTTATAAAAAATATATATATATTTTTTTAAATATATTTTTATTTTATTTTTTATTAAAGGGCCAATTTTTTTATTTTTTTTAGAGGTCCAGAGGTCCCCAGGGGCCCGAAGGCCCCCAGGGCCCCGGATGGCAACCCCCCTTTTTTTTATATAAAAAAAAAATTCTAATATATATTTTTATTTTTTATTAAAGGGCCATTTTTTTAGGGGTACGGGGGGCCCGGAGATCCCCAGAGCCCAGGATGACAACCCCCCTTTTTTTATAAAAAAATAAGTATTTTTTTATATATCTTTTTATTTTATTTATATATATATATATATATATATATATATATATATATATATATATATATATATATATATATATATATATATATATATATATATATATATATTTATTTATTATTATTATTATTATTATTATTATTATTATAGGGCCCAGAGGTCCCCAGGGCCCCGGATGGCAACCCCCCTTTTTTTTAATAATAAAAAAAAAAATTATATTATTTTATTTCTTTTTTTTTCTTTATATATATACCTACATATATATATATATATATATATATATATATATATATATAGATTTTATTAAAGGGCTCAGAGGTCCCCAGGGCCCCATGTGGAAAAAAACCTTTTTTTTTTTTTTTATAAATGTTTATTTTATTTTTATTATTATTAAAGGGCCCAGAGGTCCCCAGGGTCCTGGATGGCAACCCCCTTTTTTTTTTATAAATGTTTATTTTATTTTTTTATATATATTTCTTTTTTTATTAAAGGGCCCAGAGGTCCCGGATGGCAACCCCCCTTTTTTCTAATTAAAGTGGTTGTAAACCCACTATTTGGACTTTTACCTACAGGTAAGCCTACAACATGGCTTACCTGTAGGTAAGGATAATATCTCCTAAACCTGCACGGTTTAGGAGATATTACCCCCGCAATGCGGGCGGCGCATGCGCAGGGGGGACTCCACGGCTGAAGGACCGGCATCGCCGGACCCTGCCGATTTTAAATCTCCCGCGCGCACGCGCGGGAGTGACGTCATCGCCGCTCCAGCCAATCACAGCGCTGGAGCGGCGATACCCGGAAGACACGCCGGAGCAAGATGACATCCTGCTCGGCGTGGACCAGGTAAGTGGTACACACCTCGTTCCGAGGTAAGTATTTCATAATAGGCTAGTATGCGATGCATACTAGCCTATTATGCCTTTTGCATTGCAGGTTTGGGGGGAAAAAAAAAAAATTTATGCGGTTTACAACCGCTTTAATTTTTATAAAAAAATAAAAATCTGAGGTACCCAGGGCCCCGGATGGCTACCCCACTTTTTTATATATATTTTTCTTTATTTCTTCTTTTTTTTGTAAAGGGCCCCCCACGCTTCTCAATTTCAGGCGGCACCCCCCCCCCCCCCGGTTCTCTGCTCCAGGGGGCCCATGCCTGAAGCTGTGTAAGGGGGGCCCCATATTTCCTGATGGCTGCCCTGTCTGCTTGATCTAAGGATCTATGGTTGAAGTTTAGTCAGTTTCCTTCTGCAGGACGAATTCCTTAGAGCAGTTTCAATCCCTCATAATGGATTTTCCGCAGCAGATGGTTACCGTTAAGACACCTGACTCATGACTATGTCAACCAAAACCATGACACATAAGCAGTGACATCACAAGCATTCCGAGGACAAGCAACTCATTAACCTCTTCAGGCGTGCAAATTATAATGACTGTTCAGATAGCAGCTGGAGAAAAAGAAGGACCGCAGGGGGGGAATCATCCCATTGTCCTGCTGGAATTGGAGAATAAGCTGATGGGTATCTGATGGGAATTCAATCATGTGCAAATCAGATTGTTTCCTGGTTACCGAATTCCTACACAGAAGCATTGAGGTACTGAGAGTCCATTCCTGACCAATCCCACGTGACCAACACAACCTGAACTTCTGGTTTTTGCTCTCGCCGCATTGAGGGTCACGAGAATGTTTTTTGTGTTGTCACTGCGGATAAATCATCAGTACAGTGTGACCGAGTGTTTATTACGCCTCAAGGGCCCATGTCATGTGTTACTGTGCATTGCGTAATGGCGGTCTAGTCAAATTATTGGGCCGGCATCACAGCACAATGGGCAAAATACAGACATATGGCATTTTTTTTTTTGGGCAATGCAGTGCACCACCAACGCAAGGTAGTGTGTTACCGTGTGTTGTGATGTGCTGCAATGCATGTGCATCAGAGGATTGTTGGATTAGGGCAAAATGGGCGGATCCAGAGTCTAGTCTGGGGAGGGGCACTGCCAGAAAATACCCTTTTTGGGGGGCAATTTATCGGGGAAATGGCTGGTGTTGGCGATTCAATCATCATGGCACCATGGTTGTTATGGTGTCAGGATGATTGAAGCGCATTATTTATATTATTACATTGTAATATAAAATTAAATAGTTCAACAATAATGCAGAATCAGTGGGAGCCCTGAGCGTGTCACTTGCCACGTCACCTGCCACCAAATGCGGATTGTCACTTGCCACGTCACCTGCCACACATTGCGTATTGTCACTTGCCACACATTGCGTATTGTCACTTGCCACATCACCTGCCACACATTGCGTATTGTCACTTGCCACGTCACCTGCCACCAAATGCGGATTGTCACTTGCCACGTCACCTGCCACCAAATGCGGATTGTCACTTGCCACGTCACCTGCCACCAAATGCGGATTGTCACTTGCCACGTCACCTGCCACACATTGCGTATTGTCACTTGCCACGTCACATTGTGTATTGTCACTTGCCACAAGTTGTGGATTGTCACTTGCCACATCACCTGCCACACGCTGCGAATTGTCACTTGCCATGTCACCTGCCACACATTGCGTATTGTCACTTGCCACGTCACCTGCCACATGCTTTGGACTGTCACTTGCCACGTCAACTGCCATACATTGCGGATTGTCACTTGCCACGTCACCTGCCACACATTGTGAATTGTCACTTGCCAGTCACCTGCCACGCGTTGCGGATTGTCACTTGCCACGTCACCTGCCACGCGTTGTGAATTGTCACTTGCCACGTCACCTGCCACATGCTGCGGACTGTCACTTGCCACCTCACCTGCCACACATTGCGGATTGTCACTTGCCACGTCACCTGCCACACATTGTGAATTGTCACTTGCCATGTCACCTGCCACACATTGCGGATTGTCACTTGCCAGTCACCTGCCACACATTGCGTATTGTCACTTGCCACGTCACCTGCCACACATTGTGTATTGTCACTTGCCACTTCACCAGCCACACATTGCGTATTGTCACTTGCCACATCACGTGCCACACGTTGTGGATTGTCACTTGCCACATTACCTGCCACACGCTGCGAATTGTCACTTGCCATGTCACCTGCCACACATTGCGTATTGTCACTTGCCACGTCACCTGCCACATGCTGTGGACTGTCACTTGCCACGTCAACTGCCATACATTGGGGATTGTCACTTGCCATGTCAACTGCCATACATTGGAGATTGTCACTTGCCACGTCACCTGCCACACGTTGTGAATTGTAACTTGCCACGTCACCTGCCACACGTTGCGGATTGTCACTTGCCACGTCACCTGCCACGAGTTGTGGATTGTCACTTGCCACGTCACCTGCCACATGTTGTGTATTCTCACTTGCCACGTCACCTGCCACATGATGCGAAGTGTCACTTGCCACATCACCTGCCACATGTTGTGGATGGTCACTTGCCACGTCACCTGCCACACATTGTGAATTGTCACTTGCCATGTCACCTGCCACACATTGCGTATTGTCACTTGCCACGTCACCTGCCACATGCTGCGGACTGTCATTTGCCACGTCACCTGCCACACGCTGCGAATTGTCACTTACCACGTCACCTGCCACACATTGTGGATTGTCACTTGCCACGTCACCTGCCACACATTGTGAATTGTCACTTGCCATGTCACCTGCCACGCGTTGCGGATTGTCACTTGCCACGTCACCTGCCACACGTTGCGGATTGTCACTTGCCACGTCACCTGCCACACGTTGTGAATTGTCACTTGCCATGTCACCTGCCACACATTGCAGCTTGTCACTTGCCAAGTCACCTGCCATGCATTGGGGATTGTCACTTGCCACACGTTGTGAATTGTCACTTGCCACGTCACCTGCCGCACATTGCGGATTGTCACCTGCCACACGTTGTGAATTGTCACTTGCCCGCACTGTCACCCGCGGTGCTGCCCGCTCTCTCACCTGCATTCTCGGAGGGGGCAATTTACCCATTGCCCCCCCTGGATCCACCCCTGGGGGAAAAGGGTGCTATTCTGAATGGCACTGCACTCTCTGGCTCTGCACTTTACAGTTTCAGTAAATCATCTCCTGTGTGTCCACCATAAAGATGGGGTGGGTGATGGATCTGCTATGGGTGACAAGAGATTTAGGGTCTGAGGGTCTGGCAACTTGGGATCATCAGTAGGGGCCACTTGCAAAGTGGGTTAACTTGGGGTTGTAACCCCTGTGGCTGTGCCTGTTTCTAAAGAAGTTGTGGCTAGTGAGGGGTTGGAAACAAAGTGAGGACTCTGTAGTTGCTTGAGATGGCCTACTAATTGTTTCCCTGTGTCCACTGGATAAAAATAAAAATAAAATAAAGATAAATAAAAATAATAATTAGACAAAAATATTTTGGCCATGCGGACTCAAAGTGCCCAGCCTATGTATCCACTGGGTTTCCGAACCTGGAACACACTGGGCCAGATTCAGATACGACATACGACGGCGTATCTCCTGATACGCCGTCGTATCTCTGAGTGCGGGCCGTCGTATCTATGCGCCTGATTCAGAGACGCATAGATTTCCCTAAGATCCGACCGGCGTAAGTGTCTTACACCGTCGTATCTTAGGCTGCATATTTACGCTGGCCGCTAGGTGGCGCTTCCGTATAGTTATGCGAGGAATATGCTAATTAGGTATTTACGCCGATTCAGAAATGTACGTCCGGCTGGCGCATTTTTTTACGTCGTTTACCTTAGGCTTTTTCCGACGTATAGTTACCCCTGCTATATGAGGCGTAGCTAATGTTAAGTATGGACATCGTTCCCGCGCCGAGTTTTCAAAATTTTACGTCGTTTGCGTAAGTCGTTCGCGAATAGGGCTTTGCTTAAGTTACGTTCACTTCGAAACCAATGAGGCTTTGCGGCGTAATTTCGAGCATGCGCACTGGGATTTTTTCACGAACGGCGCATGCGCCCTTCACAAAAAACGTAAAATACGCGGGGTCATGTGAAATTTATAAAAACACGCCCACAACATCCCCATTTGAATTAGGCGGGCTTACGCCGCCACACATACGTTACGCAGCCGTAACTAAGGGCGCAAGTTCTTTCTGCATACGGAACTTGCGCCCAAATTTACGGCGGCGTAACGTATCTGAGATACGTTACGCCCGCAGAAAGATGCGCTCATCTTTCTGAATCCGGGCCACTGTTTTTTCAAGTCGTCTCGTAAGTGCCGTTTTGTTAGTGCGCAGATATCTAGTGCCGGCAGTATTTCACTATGTACTTTTTTTCTCTCTTTTTAATATGAACCATCTTCCTCGGTCCGCATGAAAAATCGTTTATGGAAGCCTCTCTAATTTTGGATCTATACGCCATAACTTCTCAAATCATTTTTGACCCCTGGACTGCAAAGCTGAAGGTCCATAAGCTCTGGTGAGTGGGGTCATAAGAGAGGCGTGTGTTTCTCTGAGATTCCTTTCAACCTGGAAGTTTGAATTGCCATTGGAAGCACTGTGCACTTTATTTCATCCCATTGCACCTTATTCACTACAATTGTATTTTGTATTTGAAATACGTTTATATGTGTCAGAATTCACATTCCACTAGCGCTGTCATTTTGTACATTTATATTATTATTGATGGTCACCTACTCCCAATTGCAGGCTAGATATGGTCTCCCCTCTGCTATGCTTTTTTTACTATATACAATTGAAACATCTGGTAAATGCACAGCGGTTTTAGAGCCAACCCTGAAAGTTAGTCTTATGCAGCAGTCCCATTCAACAAAAGGTTTATAGCTAGATTCAGGTAGGCAGGCGTATCGGTGCGGCAGCGTAGTGTATCGTGTTTACACTACGCCGCCGTAAGTTAGCGAGGCAAGTACATGATTCACAAAGTACTTGCCTGCTAAGTTACGGCGGCGTAAATCGGGCGGGCGTAATGGCGCCTAATTCAAATTTAGCTGAGGGGGCGTGTTTTATGGTAATGGGGGGTGACCTTACGTGATTGACCTATTTTACGAACGGCGCATGCGCCGTCCGTGTACATATCCCAGTGTGCATTGCGGCAAAGTACGCCACACGGTCCTATTGGTTTCGACATGGACGTAAATGACGTAAATCCCTATTCACGGACGACTTATGCAAACGACGTAAAATTTTAGAATTTTGACGTGGGAACGACGGCCATACTTAACATTACTATTCCAGCTATTGATGGAATAACTTTAGGCCTGATAATGCGTTACGTAAACGGCGTATCTGTACTGCGTCGGACGGGCGTACGTTCGTGAATAGTGGAGTAAAATTTAGAGGCGCTAGCTGATAGTGTGTATACACTAAATAGATAATAAAATTGTATGCATCAAATAATCAAGTATAAATGAGTGAATGAATCAATAATATGTGAATAAATAGTGACCATATATATAAAGAAACCACAATAATATTTGAAATTCAAAATGTGGAAGTGCACAAAAGGAAAACCAAGAATAATTGTGCCAAGACTAAAAATTAAAGTCCATATATATATGTGATGAATCTTCAAAACCATAGACAGAGGATCTTCCACCTTCACCAAGATAAAGAAAGACCACCAAAAGTGCTCATGGATGGCACCTTACCGCAAATAATGGACCACTTTAATTAAAAAGAGGTCAATCAGGCAGATAAAGATATTATTCCAGACCCAGATCCCTCAGTCACGGTAGTCTTGATAGAACAATACTCCACGCCACATGGGATAATTAAAGCAAAAGAGAGAAAATCGCCATAGAATAATATTGTTTTTATTGGGTAAAAACAGAGAAAACAAACGCCAAATGGCCTCTTACTTGATGGGGTGCCTAGCCCCGGCACTGAGGTTGAGGGCGTGGATGTAAATGGGAGAGTAGATGGAAGGGTTACGTCAGGCCATGGGGAATAATTATTTTTGGGCACAAGGCAGCTACTATAAGCAAATAAAGGGGGTGGCTATGGGGGCTCGTTATGCCCCCAGTGTAGCCAATCTGGTTCTCAACAAATGGGAGGAAGAAACCATTTTTAGAAACAATGATCAATCTATGATACTCTATAGGAGATACATAGACGATATTGTTATTGTATGGGAAGGGTCCAAACTTACTCTTGATATTTTTTTGGCAAAAATGAACATCAATGTATATGGTCTTAGATTCACCGCAGAGTGTAGTCAGACCTCTATCAATTATTTGGACTTAACTATAACCAAAAATGGTGACCAATTGACCACGAAGACTTTCTTTAAGTCTACGGATCGGAATGGCTTTGTCTCTTTGAATAGCTGCCATCACCCCAAGTGGTTGGGAGCTATACCAAAGGGGCAATTTATGCGGCTTCGGCGAAATTGTGACCAAATTGCGGATTTCAAAGACCAATCAGACTTGTTAACTGACAGATTTGTGGAGAAGGGTTACTCACCATCTGTTCTATCTAATATTAAGAAAGAAGTGCTTGATATGAATAGGGAATCTTTGTTGGTACCTAGAGAGAAACCGTTACGACATGATGAAGTGGCTTTCCTCTCAGGTTTTCACCAACAATATAGGAGTGTAGAGAAAATATTTAAGAAGTTTTGG
Organism: Rana temporaria; assembly: GCF_905171775.1. Taxonomy (NCBI): domain Eukaryota; kingdom Metazoa; phylum Chordata; class Amphibia; order Anura; family Ranidae; genus Rana; species Rana temporaria. Next base: position 410,738,874 of record NC_053493.1, on the reverse strand, counting down.
CCGATTCTTCTAAAAGATGGAGATTTGGCCAAAATGTTACCGTCCAAACCTTCCTTTATTTATAGGAGGGCACCAGGGTTACGAAATAAAATAGCAGCCAATGTACCAGACCCTCCGGAAAGACCGATGACATTTTTGGATGGTTCAGGGTTCCACTATTGCACCCGCTGCAGGTCATGCAAAACCACCAATAGACAAGGGAAAAAGAGAACCACTTTTAAATCAAATGTAACCAATGAAGAATTTACCATAAAGCCACTAATTACATGTCACTCCAGGTATGTCACATATGTCTTGGAGTGTCCTTGTAAAATGCAATATGTGGGTCGCACCACAAGGGAACTTAAGGTACGCATAAATGAGCATGTGGCCAATATTCTTAAAGGGTATCCTAATCACAGTGTGTCTAGGCACTTTGATGAGTGCCATGATAGAGATCCAAGAAAAATGATTTTTTATGGTATTGACAAAATTTCTGGCCACTGGCGGGGTACAGATATGACCAAGAAGGTCTCCCAAAATGAGACCCAGTGGCTGCATCGATTATGTACTATGCGCCCTTTAGGTTTAAATATCGAGTTGGACCTAAACTGTTTCTTAACTAATGAATAAAATTATTTTCCTGATTATATAGTTATTATTTATTTAATACTGTGATTTTTACATCTAATTAGAAAATCTATTTAAATTCTTATATGATGGATTTATATATACCCTCTGATTATGTACAATTTTTAAATATTTTAAGTATTTTAAATATTTTAAATAATTTGATATTATTGTCCATATTTAATATAATTAACTCTAGATCTTTATTGGAGTAGATTGGCAATATTTTTGATACTTTACAATTTATATCTGTCATGGGTTTACACATGGAATATGTTCATTGTCAATGAGACAAAACTGATCACCATTATAAGGGCGTAAATCGCATTCTTGTGTTTTTTCAGTTTTATGTCCTTATGGTTATCCTATTTTATATACATAAACTATGTCAATCGTTGTTAATATTGTTTTATTATTTTATTGCTGTTATTTTGCTTGCTGGCCCAGATACATTTATTTGTATAATGTGCAGTTGCTTGATCCGGGACTGAGTGTTGCCGCCCCTCTGATCCCCTCCCACTTTAGTTGATTGATGGGCCTTTAAAACAGACCCAGAGCGCGACGCTGTATGCTTCCTGACGACGTGACATCATCACGAAACGTACGTCGAGGCTTACAGGTCACGCTCGACCCACCCACTTCCTGGTCCCGCTGGCTCTCTCTTCTCGGAGGGTGGAACGCACGCCAACAGCGTTCAGTGCGGCTCTGCACGGCTTCCATGCCGGCTACGGGACCCCATCTACTCTCCCATTTACATCCATGCCCTCAACCTCAGTGCCGGGGCTAGGCACCCCATCAAGTAAGAGGCCATTTGGCGTTTGTTTTCTCTGTTTTTACCCAATAAAAACAATATTATTCTATGGCGATTTTCTCTCTTTTGCTTTAATTATCCCATGTGGCGTGGAGTATTGTTCTATCAAGACTACCGTGACTGAGGGATCTGGGTCTGGAATAATATCTTTATCTGCCTGATTGACCTCTTTTTAATTAAAGTGGTCCATTATTTGCGGTAAGGTGCCATCCATGAGCACTTTTGGTGGTCTTTCTTTATCTTGGTGAAGGTGGAAGATCCTCTGTCTATGGTTTTGAAGATTCATCACATATATATATGGACTTTAATTTTTAGTCTTGGCACAATTATTCTTGGTTTTCCTTTTGTGCACTTCCACATTTTGAATTTCAAATATTATTGTGGTTTCTTTATATATATGGTCACTATTTTCACACATATTATTGATTCATTCACTCATTTATACTTGATTATTTGATGCATACAATTTTATTATCTATTTAGTGTATACACACTATCAGCTAGCGCCTCTAAATTTTACTCCACTGTTTACCATTGCATTTATACAATTTCACAGAGAGCAGCTTGGCTATTTACATATTGTTAATTTAATTTATTTTATTTTATTGGCGCGAGATTCCATTTCCGTACGTTCGTGAATAGGCGTATCTAGCAATTTACATATTCATTGGAAGCGCCACCTAGCGGTCAGCCTAAAAATTACACTTTAGGATACGACGGTGTAAGACACTTACGCTGCTCGTATCTGAGCCTAATTTAAGCGTATCTGGTTTCCAGAATACGCTTAAATTAGCGCCGGCGCAAATTGAGACTTAGGCCGGCGTATCTACTGATACGCCGGCCTAAGTCTTTCTGAATCCACCAATTAATCTCTAACTATTATGCTCCTGGGGGTATACCTGGAAAGCTATCCTAGCTCAGCGTGTGAGAGGTCCGGGAGAGACCTAGGTGACCAGTGGGAGGATGCCCTGGAGGCTGTGCGGTTATGCTCCCTTAACATCTCCCCGAGGCTATCTCAACTCTACATTCTATTGAGAGACCAGGGCACCCCTCTCAGGTTGCATTCCATGGGTCTACGCCCTGACCCCTTATGTGTCATATGTAATAGAGATGCAGGGGACTTAATACATTTGTTATGGAGATGTCCAAAGCTTCATCGCTATTGGAACTCTGTTGTTAATATCAGTGGCGGCTGGTGCTCAACATTTTTTTGGGGGGGCGCAAACGAAAAAAAACAAAAAATAAATGCAGCCTCACTGTGCCCATTAAATGCAGCCACTGTGCCCATCAAATGCAGCCACTGGGCCCATCAAACGCAGCCACTGTGCCCATCAAATGCAGCCACTGGGCCCATCAAACGCCGCCACTGTGCCATCAATTGTCACCACTGTGCCATGCCATCAAACGCAGTCACTGTGCCATGCCATCAAACGCAGCCACTGTGCCATCAATTGTCACCACTGTGCCATCAAACGCAGTCACTGTGCCATGCCATCAAATGCAGCCACTGTGCTATGCCATCAAACGCAGCCACTGTGCCATGCCATCAAACGCAGCCACTGTGCCATCAATAAACCGGAGGACGTCCTCCCGGCAATTGAGCGCCACGCTGTAGACGTCTTTTGTCTATAGCGCGGTTGCGAAGAGATTAATAAGAATGTTAAATCGTAACGAATGTAAAACTGTAACTATTGGAACATACAGTATACAACATTGAATACTACTGTAAATAATTTTACAACTAAGTCATGATGGGTAACAACTGCTTACAAATTGACTAAAAATGAGAAACTTGCTGACTTGTCTATAGAGGGGATCTGTGACTAATCACTACTAATAGTGACTACTTAGCTAATCCAAATTCCTTTCAGACCAAATTGTGCCGTCATCGGCTCTGGAAGGTTTTTATGACCTCTCTTGTTCGGTTTTATTTGTAGAGGCTTTTCCAGCTTCTCTTGTGTTTAATCAGTGTGAAATATTTGTATGTTGTTAGAGGGAACTGTAGACACAGCTGAGTAAAGTGTAAAGTCATTTCCAATCACCTGCAGAATGTTTACAGTACTTTGGCATGCTGTGTCTGTGTGTGTACAGTTCTGCTGTGAGCTAAATGTTCACGTTTCTATCCAATGGCTTCTTCAAGATCCATACAAAAGAAAACAGCTTTGGTAATAGATGTGATATACACCGTGGCCCAGATTCACAAAGGAGATATGACGGCGTATCTCCAGATATGCCGTCGTATCTCTGAGTTGTGCCGTCGTATCTATGCGCCTGATTCTTAGAATCAGTTACGCATAGATTTCTATTAGATTCGACCGGCGTAAGTCTCTTACGCCGTCGGATCGTAACTGCATATTTACGCTGGCCGCTAGGGGCGTGTACGCTGATTTACGCCTAGAAATATGTAAATCAGCTAGATACGCGAATGTACGCCCGGCCGACGCAGTACAGATACGCCGTTCACGTTAGGCTTTTCCTGGCGTAAAGTTACCCCTGCTATATGAGGCGTACATGCGGCGTATCAATGTTAAGTATGGACGTCGTTCCCGCGTCGAATTTTGAATATTTTACGTCGTTTGCGTAAGTCGTCCGTGAATGGGGCTGGACGTCATTTACGTTCACGTCAAAACCAATACGTCCTTGCGGCGTATTTGGAGCAATGCACACTGGGATATGTCCACGGACGGCGCATGCGCCGTTCGTGAAAAACGTCAATCACGTCGGGTCATGGTTATTTTACATAACACACGCCCTGCTGTTCCAAATTTGAATTAGGCGGGCTTACGCCGGCCTATTTAAGCTACGCCGCCGCAACTTACAGAGCAAGTGCTTTGAGAATACAGCACTTGCTCGTCTAAGTTGCGGAGGCGTAACGTAAATCGGATATGTTACGCCCGCGCAAATATACGCCGATCTACGAGAATCTGGCCCCATTGTGTCAAAAGTATTGAGACTGTAACTATAAAAGTATATCTCTCTGAGACACTGGGGCAGATCCACGTACCCACGCATAATCTTCCGCCGGGCGCAGTGTATCTAAGATACACTAGGCCGCTGCAACTTATTTTTTTTATTTAGAATCCACAAAGAATTTGCGCCGTAAGTTACGGCGGCGTAGTGTATCTCTGGCGGCGTAAGGGCGCGGAATTCAAATGGATGTAATGGGGCCGTGTTTTATGTTAATACGTCGTGAGCCGACGTAAACTACGTTTTTTTTAACTGCGCATGCGCCGTCCGTGGGGGTATCCAAGTGCGCATGCTCGAAATTAAACCCGGAAAAAGCCAATGCTTCAGACGGTGACGTCATTCTACGCAAATCCCTATTCGCGAACGACTTACGCAAACGACGTAAAATTTTCAAAATTGTACGCGGGAACGACGGCCATACTTAACATTGAGTACGCCTCAGAACAGCAGCTTTAACTATACGCCGGAAAAAGCCGAACGAAAACGACGTAAAAAAATGCGACGGCCGGACGTACGTTCGTGGATCGCCGTAACTAGCTAATTTGCATACTCGACGCGGATTTAGACGGAAACGCCACCTAGCGGCCGCCGAAAAATTGCATCTAAGATCCGACGGCGTACTAAGACGTACGCCTGTCGGATCAATCCCAGATGCCGTCGTATCTTGTTTTGTGGATACAAAACAAAGATACGACGCGGGAAATTTAAAATTACGCCGGCGTATCAATAGATACGCCGGCGTAATCCTTTTGTGGATCTGCCCCACTGTCTTGTTATTTGAATAATAATAAAAACATTGAAAGTTAAGAATATCCTGCGCTTATCCCACTCTAAATAATAATAAAAAATAAAAAAAATGAATAAGAGAGCTGCAACTCGGCGAGTTCGAATACACGACTCATAAAAACTAAAACAAAATGAAACGAGTGCTCTTCTCTAATTATCACCACCATATGTGTGAAGGCAAAAACGTACTGGATCCTAAAAAGGATATTCTCTGATTATCTGTGTCCAGATCCAAAAGATGTGAATGACGGTGCTCAGATCAAAACATCCACCACATATAACACACACCCGATGACGTCAGTTGTGACGAAACATATAGGGCGGAGCCTACGCATGTGCCCTCGCCGCGCTTCCTCCTGATGTGTACACCGATTGATCGATCTTATGCATGATTTGCTGCATACGTGCCTGTTTTAATTTCTCAATTGTGAGTACTTTGTACCCTTTGCATGTACAGCGGAACCTTGGATTATGAGCATAATCCGTTCCAGGGGAATGCTTGTAATCCAAAGCACTCACATATCAAAGCGAGTTTCCCCATAGAAGTCAATGGAAACTAAGATAATTCGTTCTGCATTGACTTCTATGGCATGCAATTTTTTTGCCTTCCTCTGGATCAACTGTGGGTATGGAGTTGGGTGTATGGGATTGTATTGTGTTTTTTGTTTTGTTTGTTTATTTTATTTTTTTGTGGTTGGACTGGATGGACTTGTGTCTTTTTTCAACCTGACTAACTATGTAACTATGTGGCCAGAGGTGAGGGGGGGGGGGGCACTGGAGAGCCGGAGAGCCTTGGAAATTCTCAGGGACAGCTCGGCTGATCTCGGAAAGGCTCGGAAACACCCAAGGACGTAGTCTTTCAGAGTATTTCCGAGTGATTCCAAGTATTTCCAAACGGCTCCGAGTGTCACCGGCGCCCCCACACATCTGGCCAGATGCGGTACTGCACACTGCTCGTTTTGCGAACAAACCGAGTCAGGATTTAAAAAAAATGCACTTCTGGAAGAATGGTCAAACATTCCCATAGACACACTCCTAAACCTTGTGGACGGCCTTCCCATGGGTGGAGCCATTTCGGTGAAGTAGCTAGTCCTTCAAACCGCTCGTTAACCGCATTACTCGTAAACCAAGGTTCCATTGTACCAATAAATGTGTGGTTATGGTATCACACTATGTGGATGCTCTCTTTCTTATGAGATACTTTGTTTATTCCACGTCTATCTGATGGGATCATTTGACTAGCCTTTACCCTTGGAAGGATCTGTGACAGCTGATTGTTATGTATCTATAGCTGAGTGTGATTGAATGGGTGATAGAGTCCTCTCTTTTTGGTAAGAGTCCATTTTTCATTGGGTGTTGGAGCACATTGGTGAAGGACGGATCACGCATTATTCTTTCATACCACTCTATGAACTTTATTCACTGTCATCTCGTTTTGGATCCCATGTTTGGATTTACTTACCGTATATACCCGCGTATAAGCCGACCCGAATATAAGCCGAGGCACCTAATTTTACCACAGAAAACTGGGAAAGCTTATTGACTCGAGTATAAGCCTAGGGTGGGAAATGCAGAAGCTACTGTAAGTGGAAAAGAGGGTCAACAATGCCCATCTGCAGCCTCACTGTGCCCATTTTCAGCCCCACTGTGCCCATCTGCAGCCTCTCTGTGCCCATCTGTAGCATCACTGTGCCCATCTGCAGCCTCACTGTGCCCATCTGCAGCCTCACTGTGCCCATCTGCAGCTTTACTGTGCCCATTTGCAGCTTCACTGTGCCCATTTGCAGCCTCACTGTGCCCATTTGCAGCCTCACTGTGCCCATCTTCAGCCTCACTGTGCCCATCTTCAGCCTCACTGTGCCCATCTGCAGCTTTACTGTGCCCATTTGCAGCTTCACTGTGCCCATTTGCAGCCTCACTGTACCCATTTGCAGCCTCACTGTGCCCATCTGCAGCTTTACTGTGCCCATTTGCAGCCTCAGTGTGCCCATTTGCAGCCTCACTGTGCCCATCTGCAGCCTCACTGTGCCCATTTGCAGCCTCACTATGCCCATCTGTCTCATCAGTGCCCATCTGTAGCCTCATATACCTTGTTGCATGCTGTACTCATGTACCATACTTTGTTGCAGGTGTTCTGTCAAAAGTTCCAACTTCTCCAACCGGGTGTACTTCTCACACACGAGTGCGTCCTTCGTTTAACGCACGATAATCTCCCATCACACACCAAGAAAGACGTTCTTGTGGACGCGCTCGCGCATGCGCAGTACGCCCGGCAATGGCCGCCGACTACAGTTAACACAGCGGGAGACTCGAGTAAAAGCTGAGGGGGCGCTTTTTCAGCATAAAAAATGTGCTGAGAATATCCGCTTATACTCGAGTATATACGGTATATATTGTATTTTGTTCACTATTCATGGACTTTTAGCGCTGCATTTTTTTATACATATAACACACGCCTCTTATCAGATTTCAGACGCAAACAGGGAGACTTGTTCCACGGCAATCACAGTATGGTAATTCGAGAATATCCGGCCAACGAATAAACCAATTGGCAATCACTCCCTACATGTATAGAGAGAGGAAGACTTCATTGTGTATTATGTTTAAAAATTAGCATTTAATAAAAGCTTAAAATACACTTATGAAGTTAAAAGCCAGCGAGAGTAATACAATATCGAGGCACAGCGGCGGTCAGCCCCAGCCTGCTCGTGCGGAATGACGTCACAGAAATGGCTCCACCCATGGGAAGGCTGTCCACAAGGTTTAGGAGTGTGTCTATGGGAATGTTTGACTGTTTTTTTTAGAAGTGCATTTGTGAGGTCAGGCACCGATGAAGAAGGCCTGGCTCGCAGTCTCCGCTCTAATTTACCCCAAAGGTGTTCTATCGGGTTGAGATCAGGACTCTGTGCAGGTCAGTCAAGTTTCTCCACCCCAAACTCGCTCATCCATGTCTTTATGGACCTTGCTGTGGGCAGTCATGTTGGAACAGGAAGGGGCCGTCCCCAAACTGTTCCCACAAAGTTGGGAGCATGAAATTGTCCAAAATGTCTTGGTATGCAGGTCCGGCTTAAAAAATTTCAATAAAAGTCAGCAGCTACAAACCCTGTAGCTGCTGACTTAATACGGACACTTACCTGTCCAGGGTGCCCGCGATGTCGGCAGCCGAAGCCGAGTAATAGCTCGGGTCTCAGCTGCCCCGCCACTGCGGCTTCACTGCCCGATTCCCTACTGCGCATGCGCTATGTGAATGGGCAGATGTCTCCTGGGACACACACACAAGGTCCCAGAAGACTCCGCTCCACATTTCCCAGGAGGCAGCGCGACGAGGAGAAGAAAGAAGACCACCGCGGACAAGGAAGTGGCAGATTAGGAGATCTGCCTAGTAACAGTCACTTTTTTTTATAGAAAAATATTTTTTTGTAGCCTTGTTGGCTGTTTTTTTTTTTTTTTTTTTTTTTAGGGTGGACCTCTGCTTTAAGACCTCATGAACACTGGACGTTAAAATAATGTTATAAAAACGCCAGTAGTTTTTCACCGTTTTTAGCAATAGCAGTTAGAGTGGAGAGTGCGAGTCAGGCCTTCTCTCCAACATCAGTGCCAGACCTCACAAATGCTCTTCTGGAAGGATGGTCAAACATTCCCATAGACACACTCCTAAACCTTGTGGACGGCCTTCCCAGAAGGGATGAAGCCGTTATAGCTGCAAAGGGCGGAGCCAACTCAATATTGAACCCTACGGACTAAGACTGGGATGCCATTAAAGGGACACTAAAGGCAGAATTTATTTTTTTTAAATAACAAACATGTTATACTTACCTCCACTGTGCAGCTCGTTTTGCACACAGTGGGCCAGATTCACAAAAGGGATACGACGGCGTTTCTCCTGATACGCCGTCGTATCTCTGTTTCTATCTATGCGACTGATTCATAGAATCAGTTACGCATAGATAGCCATAAGATCCGTCAGGTGTAATTGTTTTACACTGTCGGATCTTAAGATGCAGTACCGCGGCCGCCGCTGGGGGGAGTTTGCGTCGTAAACCAGCGTCGGGTATGCAAATTAGGAGTTACAGCGATCCCCGACGGTTTTCGGTTTTTAAGCCGTCCGGGAATACGGAATTATGCTACGCACGTCGCCGTTCAAAAAAATGACGTCACGGAGCGCAAAGCACGGCGGGAGTTAAGAAACGGAGCATGCGCAGTAGGTCCGGCGCGGGAGCGCGCCTAATTTAAATGGCACACGCCAATTTAAATTGGCCCGCCTTGTGCCGGAGGCCGCCGGCGTAGTTTTCATCGCAAGTGCTTGGTGAATCAGGCACTTGCGATGAAAAATTGCGGCGGTGTAACATATCTACGATTTGTTACGCCGCCGCAATTCTACGTGAATCTGGCCCAGTGTCCCTGAATCCGGTCTTCTGGGGTCCCTCGGCGGCTGTCTCGGCTCCTCATTGAAAAAGCTTTCCACCTTCATGCGAGCGAGCTTGCATGGTGGAAAGCTTTTGCGGGCGCCAGCAAATGGCTGCGCTGCTATTAATCCGTCCAGCCTAGCCAATCAACTGCCAGGCTGGGAACCGAAGAAGATCACAAGGACGCGCACGGGACTTTCGAGGGGTCAGGTAAGTAAAACGGGGGTTCGGGGGGCGGTACAGTCGGATGTTTTTTCACCTTAATGCATAGGATGCATTAAGGTGAAAAAACATTTACCTTTACAACCCCTTTAACCACTTGCTTACTGGGCACATATACCCCCCTCCTGCCCAGGTGAAATTTCAGCTTTCGGCACTACGTCGCTTTAACTAACAATTGCGCGGTCGTGCGACGTGGCTCCCAAACAAAATTGACGTCCTTTTTTCCCCACAAGTAGAGCTTTCTTTTGGTGGTATTTGATCGCCTGTGCGGTTTTTATTTTTTGCGCTATAAACAAAAAAGTGCGACAATTTTGAAAAAAATACAATATTTTTTACTTGTTGCTATAATAAATATCCCAATTTAAAAAAAAAAATAATAATTTTTTCTCAGTTTAGGCCAATACGTAGTCTTCTACATATTTTTGGTAAAAAATATATATATATATACAGCCCTCTTGTATCCATGGGACGATGCAATGATCTATCCAGAGTACCTACCAATGAATGCAGGTTTTATAGATTGCAAAATCTTTGTCCAGTCCTATGATTCTCTTTCCTATTTTGAAAAAGGGAAGCTGAGTGGGCCATATTCTTAGATATCTCCAGCGGCGGAACGTATGTCCTTTACGTTACTCCGCCACAAGTTTAACTGGCAAGTGCCTGATTCCCAAACCACTTACCTGTAAACTTAAGGCCACCCGCGCAAGCACTCCTAATTCAAATGATCCTGGTAGGGGGCGTGGATCATTTAAATTAGGCGCGCTCCCGCACCGATCGTAATGCGCATGCTCCGTCGGGTAAATTACCCGACGTGCATTGCGCTAAATGACGTCTCACGGACGTCATTTGTTTTGATGGTAAAGTAAATGGCGTCCATCGCCATTCACGGACGACTTACGCAAAATTTTCAAATTTCGACGCGGGAACGACGGCCATACTTAACATTGAGTACGCCACCTAGAGGGCATCTTTATCTTTACGCCGCGTATGGCTTACGGAAACAATGTGAAATCACTACGACGGGCAAGCGTACGTTAGAGAATCGGCGTGACTAGTCATTTGCATATTCTACGCTGGCGGCAAAGGAAACGCCACCTAGCGGTCAGCGTAGATATTGCAGCCTAAGATACAACGGAGCAGGCCGTCGTATCTTAGGCATGTTTAAGTGTATCTCAGTTTGAGAATACACTTAAACATAGGACGGCCTTAGAATCGGACTTACGTCGGCGTACCTGCTGATACGCCGGCGTAAATTCTTTAAGAATATGGCCCATTGTATCTAAAAATGGGCTGCTACCTCTTACCAGCCAAGTTAGAAGGTAACTCCCTGGCGTGTACCAACTGGTTCATGGGCAGGCAGGTGTCTCACTGACACTGTTTCCTGTAAAAGCTCATTCACACGTGTGCCCAGGGGGACAGTAAAACAAGGTGATCGAGCTGCAGTTTTACCACCCCTCGCCCAAACGGTCACCTGAACGCAAACAGGGCTGTAAACATGCCATGGCCATGGCAAAAACTAAACAGCATTTCGCATGACCCATGCAAGTCAAGAGGTTAAACCACAACCACCCCACGACCGCGTGCAATGCACACAATTGTGACGTGGCTATATTTTAAACTGGTGATCCTGCCATTAACTTGTCCTTGATTAAACAAACTTCCTGTCCTAGGATGATTTTTTTTTCGTTTCGATACGTTATTTACATAAATTAGTTTAGTAATTTGTTTCATTAGTTTAATTAGTTTTCGGGATTTGTTTTGTTTATTCGTTTTCGAATCGATTCAAAAAGATTTCGAATCGTTTTCCAATTTCCAAAAATAATAAAATAGACAAAAAAAAGGAATAGAATAGATTTTTTTTTCTATTCTATTCCTTTATTTTCTATTCTATTTAACCACTTGATCACCGGGCCTATTCTGGCACTTCTCTCCTTCATGTAAAAATCTAAATTTTTTTGCTAGAAAATTAATCAGAACCCCCAAACATTATATATATAATAGGAATAAAATGGCGGTCATTGCAACTTTTTTTCTCGCACGGTATTTGCACAATAATTTTTCAAACGCCTTTTTCTAGGGGAAAAAACTGTTTCATGAATTAAAAAATAACAAAACAGTAAAGTTTGCCCAATTTTTTTGTATAATGTGAAAGACGATGTTACGCCGAGTAAATAGATACCTAACATGTCACGCTTTAAAATTGCGCACACTCATGGAATGGCGTCAAACTTCGGTACTTAAAAATCTCCATAGGCGACGCTTTAATTTTTTTTACAGGTTACTATTTTCGAGTTACAGAGAAGGTCTAGTTCTAGAATTGTTGCACACGCTCTAACGCACGCGACGATACCTGGCATGTGGGGTTTGAACGGCGTTTACATATGTGGGTGGGACTTGCATGCGTGTTCGCTTCTGCACGCGAGCTACCGGGACAGGGGCGTTTTAAATGTTTTTTTTTTTACTTAATTTTTCTATTTTTACACTTTTTTTTACATTTTTTTTTTTTTCACTTTTATTCCTATTACAAGGAATGTAAACATCCCTTGTAATAGGAATCAGTGTGACAGGTCCTCTTTATGGAGAGATGTGGGGTCAATAAGACGGCGGCGGGAGGGGGGGGACGTCCCCTCCCGCTGCCTATAAGAACGATCAATCGGCCGCTTTGATCATTCTTATTGTGCACAGAATTGGCGGCTGAAGACGGCGATATCTGAATGATGCCTGTAGCTGCACCCATCATTCAGATATCACCGCACAAAGCCGAGGACGTCCATGAATAATTTCCGCCCAATAGTCACTTCTGTCCAATAGTCTTTTTTTTAATTGCAATTAAGCGTAAATGTGATAGGTGAGGTCTTTTTCACCCCAGATCTCTGTTTAAAGAGGTCCCGTCATGCTTTTTTTCTCTAGTATCAAGGGATGTTTATATTCCTTTAAATAGGAATAGGAGGAAGGGAGCTGTGGTGGCTCAACGCGATTGGCACTGCGCTGACAAGCCATTCACCTCTGCAGCTAGAGGTTCGGATCCCGGTCTCGGCTTCATGTGAATTGAGTTTGGTGGTCTCAGCCCAGCTCCCGGTGGGTGTGCTATGCAAGGTAAGCCTGTGCTTAGTACGCCCACCCCCCTCCCACAAAAACCACCACACCTACACACGCACTCTAAATTGGGTTAACACACTCACATTGACCACGCGGTCTCTAAAAGAGAGGCGAAGGACTAACGGGGCTGGTTGAGCGGGCTAATCCTCTCACTCCCTTATAGGGAGTCCCTCTGCCCCGTTGGGCTTCAAAGCGGAGCAGGTAGGGCGGGCTGTGTGGGAGGACCCCCTCACACACCCGCCATTGCCACCCGGGGCATGGAGAAAGGTGGCAGATTGCCTCTGGGGGAGGCCTGCCTACTCCCAACTCCTGCAGTCTGGCTCCTCTCTCGAGTACACGCACAAAATACACTTTAAAAAAAAAAAAAAAATGAACTGCGTTAAACAGCCAAAAAAAAAAAAAAAAAAAAAAAAAAAAAATAGGAATAGGAAAAAAAGTGACCCAAAAATGTTTTTTTTTAAATGGACAGTGTAAAAATAAAAAATAATAAGTTAAATAAATAAGAAAAAATTCAACTAATTTGAAGCGCCCGGTTCCCACCAAGCTCGCACGCAGAAGGGAACGCACACGTAAGTTGAACCCGCATAAGAAAACGGTGTTCAAACCACACGTGAGGTATCGCCGCAATCGAGAGAGCGAGCGCAATAATTCTAGCAAAAGAACTCAAAACTGTTAACCTGTAGAGTTTTTTTATACGTCGCCTATGGTGATTTTTAAGGGGCAAAGTTTGCTCCCATCCCACGAGCGGGCGCAATTTTGAAGCGTGACATGTTGGGTATCAATTTACTCAGAATAACATTATCTTTCACAATATAAAAAAAAAAATTGGGCTAACTTCTCTGTTTTCTTATATTTTAATAAAAAAAAGTGTATTTTTTCCCCAAAAAATGTGTTTGTAAGACCACTGCGCAAATACGGTGTCTGTGACATAAAGTATTGCAACGACCGCCATTTTATTCTCTAGGGTGTCTAAAAATATATATATATAATGTTCTAAGTAATTACCCAAGCTTAATGTATTCTAGTAAAGTTAGTCTGTAAACTAAGGTCCGTTTTGTTAGGTTGTTACAGCATTTAGACACTTTATAAAATAGAAATTGACTGGGGCCATCTTAAGTGTGGGCATCATGAAGCCAGACTGTATGACTTCCTGGATTTCAGCCTTGCAGATCTCGCACATGCTCATTGCTGCACAAGCAGTGTAATAGGTTTCAGATCAGGTTTCAGCACCTGTACTGTCCAAGTCACATGATTCTTCGAGACTGGGGAGTGCACAGACTCCTGGAAAGTTACACCCACTACATTCCCAGGAGTCTGTGCGGTGTAGGTTAGGAAGCATTAAGCACCTAGGTGCAGGAAGAGGGAAGATTAACTATTCTGCCTAGCAACAACACTTTGAAGGCATCTAAAAAAAAAAAATTGTTCTTAAAGGACTAATGACATTTTTTTAAAACTACTGATGTAATGTTATATTTATGGGTGGAACTCCACTTTAAGCAACCATAAAAACAAGGCCTCTAAATACTTTTTTGTCATGTATCTTCAGGCCAGTCACGTGACTCCCGGCCGCTCTAATACTCTGTTTCAGGGCTACAGCAAGAGGGGCCCGAGATCTCCCTCTGACGGCAGTCTGGAGGCCACGTGACCGCTGTGCTGGTCACTCAGCCCCTCCCGCTGTAGCCCTGAGAGTATTAGAGCGGCCGGGAGTCATGTGACCGGCCTGAATATAGATGTCAAAAATGTATTTAGAGTAATATTTTTTAACAAACCATTACACAGTGCATTATGGCTGCTTAAATAAGAGGGGCGGCTGGCACTGGCAGAAAACTTTTTTAAAGTTTAGTTTTCTACTAACAACAGCGGGGGGGGGGGGGTGAAACAGCTCTCCCAGACTCCTGAGCTGACAGGCAGAGGGGGGGGGGGGAGGAGGACAGAGGAGAGCTGCGGGTGACTGAGGCACATAAACTGACCACGGTGTCTGGGGCTTAGCAGCCATGATAAACCGTGGTCAGTGTACAGAGAGGAGGGCAGAACCAGGCAGGCTCAGACAGTTTTTTTTTACAGCTTTGTTATACAACACAAGCACTGTCCTGTTTAACCTGCTATAAGGGAACAGGATATATATATATTTTAAACTATGTCAGGGGTGCTTACAATTATCAGCATTTATTTATTTTGTATAACCTTTATCCCAAAAAGAAAAAAAAGTATTAGCTGATGTTCAGCATCAATTGTGTTAGTGTATTTAAATCTGCTAGTCCATCAAACTCTCCCCTCCCCCAGACTGCTGATGCTGCTGTCCAAACATGCCCCCTGTGCTCCTTCATCCAGAGTGGGGGCACGCTAATATAGATGGTGTGTTACTGGCCAGATCACCAAGTGAAAACAGACGGAAAAGCCTAAAAACAAAAGAAAACAAATGTAGCCACCACATGTACGGATTGGTAGGCTGTAACATATTACATTTTGGATTTAATACCGCTTTAACCACTTAAGCCCCGGACCAATATGCTGCCTAAAGACCCAAGGGGTTTTTACAGTTCGGGACTGCGTTGCTTTAACAGACAATTGCGCGGTCGTGCGACGTGGCTCCAAAACAAAATTGGCGTCTTTTTTCCCCACAAATAGAGCTTTCTTTTGGTGGTATTTGATCACCTCTGCGGTTTTTATTTTTTGCGCTATAAACAACAATAGAGCGACAATTTTGAAAAAAATGCAATATTTTTTACTTTTTGCTATAATAAATATCCCCAAAAACATATATAATTTTTTTTTTCCACAGTTTAGGCCGATACGTATTCTTCTACCTATTTTTGGTAAAAAAAACGCAATAATCGTTTATCGGTTGGTTTGCGCAAAATTTATAGCGTTTACAAAATAGGGAATAGTTTTATTGCATTTTTATTTTTTTTATTTTTTTTACTACTAATGGTGGCGATCAGCGATTTTTTTCGTGACTGCGACATTATGGCGGACACTTCGGACAATTTTGACACATTTTTGGGATCATTGTCATTTTCACAGCAAAAAATGCATTTAAATTGCATTGTTTATTGTGAAAATGACAGTTGCAGTTTGGGAGTTAAACACAGGGGGCGCTGTAGGATTTAGTGTTAACCTAGTGTGTGTTTACCACTGATGGGGGGTGTGGCTGTAGGACTGACATCATCGATCGAGTCTCCCTAATAAAAGGGATCACTCGATCGATGCGCCGTCACAGTGAAGCACGGGGAAGCCGTGTTTACATACGGCTCTCCCCGTTCTTCAGCTCCGGGTCCCGGATCGCTCCCCAAGGCTTACCGACAGCTGCATGTCCCGGGGGGGGGGGGGGGCCCGATCGGACCCCCGACCCACGTCAAGCAGAGGACGTACAGGTACGTACATGTGCCTGTGCGTGCCATTCTGCTGACGTAAATGTACATGAGGAGGTCGGCAAGTGGTTAAAGGATAAGCTCACCTTTTGTAACATGTTAAATATGCACCGGCCCCTGCTCTCCCCTGTTCTGACAGGTAGCGGGGGATTTTCTCCCCTGGCTAGCTGTCAGAATCTAAAAAAGACGTGGCTGTGCGAGACTCGCCCGCCCGGCCGCATCATCCATTCACTGTGTTCTGTAAAAGGAAAAATGACAAGGTCTGTCAGCCTTTGGGGCTGTCGGCTTGTAGTTCTCAGTGAACTACCCTGGTGCTGTTAAGCGCTGTGATAGCTCATTGAGCTTCCTATCTCAAGTGTAACTGCTTGCTTGTACGGGCAAACGGTATCGGAGGCATAGGTGTGCGCAGCCTATTGCATTAGGGTGTGCACCCCAAAGCCCAAACACACACTACTGATCGCTCACAGTGTTCATTCAGAAAGAAAAGAGGCCAGTAAATTACATATTTACTTGCCCCTTCCCCATTCCTAAAACATCCCAGCAGCAACAGCCGATAAGAGAGGAGGAAAGCTGGCAGCGCTGTGGGGGGAAAGATGGGAGCCAGGGTAGTAGGGGGAATCTGTGCTGCAAAGGGTGATTAGGGTGTGCCTGGGCACACCTGACACACCCTGTGCACATGCCTATGATCGGAGGTACGGGCAAATAGATACACAGATAGGGCTAGATTCAGAAAGCCCGCCGTAAGTTTGAGCGGGCGTAGCGTATCTCGACGTAAAAAAATACGCCGGGCGCACGTACGTTACTGAATCGGCGTATCCAGCTCATTTGCATATTCTACGCTGAAAACGACGGAAGCGCCACCTAGCGGCCAGCGTAAATATGCACCCTAAGATATGACGGCGTAGGAGACCTACGCCGCTCGTATCTTAGCCTAATTTAAGCATATCTGGTTTGCAGAATACGCTTAAATTTACGACGGCGTAGATTCAGAGTTACAAAGGCGTATCTACTGATACGCCGGCGGAACTGACTCTGAATCTAGCCCATAGTCTGTAGGACTGTGGAATTACTGTGTGCAATGCTTTACAAGTCCCTAACAAAAAAAATAACTGCAGATAATTGATATCTGGCCACTAGGGGGAGCTCACTGCCAAGCTTAGGAGACCAGCCTATGAAATAAACCAAAGAACAATATAATGGAGCAGCATTTCATGGACTCACAAGGCTCCAGTTCATTTCCTTAACAGACTGCTATCAGGATAGAAGCGTACTATCTCATTATCTGTAATATAAGCCCTGCTCGCTTCCAAGCGGGAACTCATCTGCCCTGCTCCTCTTTTCAGAGAGGAATGATGGAGGTCTAATGCAGCATTTATATAAAATGTATGGTATTAGCAGATAATAGACCTCATGATTCCTCTTCTGCTTCTTGTGTATTCATTTCATTCTCTCTGCTCAGCGGTTACTGAGGTCATGCGATTTTACCACAACAACGTGGCAGCAACAAAGATTAAATCAATATGTGTCTTTATACAATATATATATACATACAGTATCTCACAAGGGTTAGGGTTAGATGGGTTAGGGTTAGATGAGTTAGGGTTATGGTTAGATGGGTTAGGGTTAGAAGGGTTAGAGTTAGATGGGTTAGGGTTAGATGGGTTAGGGTTAGATGGGTTAGGGTTAAATGGGTTAGAGTTAGATGGGTTAGGGTTAGATGAGTTAGGGTTAAATGGGTTAGCGTTAGATGGGTTAGGGTTAGAAGGGTTAGGGTTATGGTTAGATGGGTTAGGGTTAGATGGGTTAGGGTTATGGTTAGATGGGTTAGGGTTAAATGGGTTAGAGTTAGATGGGTTAAATGGGTTAGAGTTAGATGGGTTAGGGTTAGATGAGTTAGGGTTAGATGGGTTAGAGTTAGATGGGTTAGGGTTAGATGGGTTAGGGCTAGATGGGTTAGGGTTAGATGGGTTAGGGTTAGATTGGTTAGAGTTAGATGGGTTAGGGTAAGATGGGTTAGGGTAAGATGGGTTAGGGTTAGATGGGTTAGGGCAGGGATCCTCAAACTATGGCCCTCCAGCTGTTGCAGAACTACACATACCATGAGGCATTGTAACACACTGACATTAACAGATATGACTGGGGCATGATGGGAATTGTAGTTCCTGAACAACTGGAGGGCCGCAGTTTGAAGACCCATGGGTTAGGGTAAGATGGGTTAGGGTAAGATGGGTAAGGGTAAGATTGGTTAGGGTTAGATGGGTTAGAGTTAGATGGGTTAGGGTTAGATGAGTTAGGGTTAGATGGGTTAGATGGGTTAGTGTTAGATGGGTTAGGATTAGATGGGCTAGGGTTAGATGGGTTAGGATTAGATGGGCTAGGGTTAGATGGGTTAGGGTTTGATGGGTAAGGGTAAGATTGGTTAGGGTTAGATGGGTTAGAGTTAGATGGGTTAGGGTAAGATGGGTTAGGGTTAGATGGGTTAGGGTAAGATGGGTTAGGGTTAGATGGGTTAGGGTAAGATGGGTAAGGGTAAGATTGGTTAGGGTTAGATGGGTTAGAGTTAGATGGGTTAGGGTTAGATGGGTTAGATGGGTTAGTGTTAGATGGGTTAGGATTAGATGGGTTAGGGTTAGATGGGTTAGGATTAGATGGGATAGGGTTAGATGGGTTAGGATTAGATGGGTTAGGGCGAATGAACTTGAATGCAGGGTGGATGTTTTTTTTTTAATCACTGATTAGAGCTGAAGGCTCAGGGCGCACTGACACTGATCCTCCTCCCGGCCAATCAAAAAGCAGGTTTAAAACCAATCACCCAATTGGCTGAAAGGATAGGCAATCCTATTGGATGCCTAGAGGGAGGGGAGGAGATGCACAGCACTTAATGGCGGAAAAGGATACCAGAACCACTGCCAGATGCTCGCTGCCCGCTGTGCCATGCCTTCTGCCTGATGCCCGCTGCACCAAGACATTACAGTTCTAAGTAATGTGTGGGTGGGGCTTAATGCACCAAATGGGGGGCCCGCTAGTAGCCATTGCAGAGCGATACTCTATGCCTGTGCTGACCTGTCAGAATCGCTCTGATCTATCCCAGAAGCCCTACCGAAAGAAGAGCAGGAGGTGCAGGGATTTCAAATCTATACCAGCTGCATGGGCTAGATGGGTTAGACGGGGGGTCGTCGTTCTCCTGCTACCTGGGCGGTCCAAGCTTATTGTCTGTTCGGTTGCAGGGGGATAGGGATGTTGCTGGGCTCGGTTCCCTGAAGGAAGGAAAGGGTAGGAAGTGCCCAGATAGAAGAAATCAAAGTAAATATAGTCATGTTTGTTATTTTTCTTTTTTTATTACATATACAATCTCTTTAAAGTGGAATTGCTCTGCATCTGAGCACCACAAACCAAAAAGGCTATTTAATTCATTTTTAATATTCAAAGCAAACTCCCCCATCCATCCATGACTTCATGCTTTATTTTGCTGAGAAATCACTTTGAAAAAGGCCCCCTAGCATTTCTGGCAGTGGCCATCTTGAGAAAGGGCGTATGGTTCATGTCTCAGTTCCGCACACACGGCTCATGTGTAAGGTAAGGTCTACAGGATTGGATATACCAGTTTGTAAATGGATAGAAAACTGGCTAAAAGACAGAATTCAGAGAGTCGTGGTTAATGATTCTTACTCTGAATGGTCCAATGTTATCAGTGGTGTACCCCAAGGTTCAGTGCTGGGACCCTTACTTTTTAATATATTTATAAATGATATTGGGTCTGAGATCAAAAGTAACATTTCTGTCTTTGCAGATGACACCAAGCTATGCAGTGGAATAACGTCCTCACAGAATGTCTCCAATTTACAAGCCGACCTCAATGCTCTGTCTAATTGGGGTACTATGTGGCAGATGAGGTTTAATGTTGATAAATGTAAAGTTATGCACTTGAGGGGCTGAGAATATGCATGCATCATACATACTAGGGGGAGTACAACTGGGGGGATCCGTAGTGGAGAAGGATCTGGGGGTCTTGGTAGATCATAAGCTCAATAATAACATGCAATGCCAAGCTGCGGTTTCCAAAGCGAGCAAAGTCCTTTCTTGTATAAGAGAGGTATGGACTCCAGAGAGAGATATTATTTTGCCCCCCCCCCCCCTGTACAAATCATTAGTAAGACCTCATCTGGAATATGCAGTTCAGTTTTGGGCCCCAGTTTTCAAAAAGGATATTGGGGGAACTGGAGAAAGTGCAGAGAAGGGCAACCAAACTGATAAGAGGCATGGAGGAGCTCAGCTATGAGGAAAGATTAGAGGAACTGAATTTATTCTCTCTTGAGAAGAGGAGAATAAGGGGGGATATGATCAACATGTACAAATATATAAGGGGTCCATATAGTGAACTTGGTGTTGAGTTATTCACTTTACGGTCAACACTGAGGACAAGGGGGCACTCTTTACATCTAGAGGAAAAGAGATTTCATCTCCAAATACAGAAAGGTTTCTTCACAGTAAGAGCTGTGAAAATGTGGAACAGACTCCCTCCAGAGGTGGTTCTGGCCAGATCAGTAGATTGCTTTAAGAAAGGTCTGGATTCTTTCCTAAATGTACAGAATATAACTGAGTACTGACATTTATAGGTAAAGTTGATCAGGGGAACATCCGATTGCCTCATGGGGGATCATGAAGGATTTTTTTCCCCTGCTGTAGCAAATTGGATCATGCTTTGCTGTTTGTTTGTTTTTGCCTTCCTCTGGATCAACTGTGGGTATAGAATTGGGTATATGTGATTGTATGATATTATTATTATTATTATTATTTTATTTCTTATGGTTGAACTTGATGGACTTGTGTCTTTTTTTAACCTGACTATGTAACTATTTACTTCCTGGAATTCATTCACCCTTAGCTCAGGCGTTCAGGCAGAAGGATTTGCTTAGCTGAGAAAACCTCCTCCTCTCCTGAAGGCTCCTGGGATGTATGACATCATTTTGGCCTAGGCCAGAAACCAGGACGTAACTGAAGAAATAAAAAAAAATATAATAATAATTTAAAACAAGTAAATATAATACATAGCTCCCTAAAAATATTGCTTTACCTTCCTATCTATTGAATAATGCTAGCAGTATAAGAATTTAAAATAGTAAATATTGATTGAGAGAGTGAGGTTCAGCTTAAATGCAAAGGAAAAGGAAGTTACACTGGATGTCTTTTGCATTTATTCAACAGATATAATAAAACACATTCAATGGTGTTAACGGCCCAAAAGAGAGCAAGTAAAAGAGCAAATAAAAGTCATTCATTGTTAGGATTTACATCCTCTTACATATAAAATAAAAATGATGGTTGGTTCAGTCAGTCGGATCTCCTGCAGCTTTTTTTCCAGACAAGACGAAACTCCTCCGCTCGCACAACCATTGCCAATTTTGCCACAAAGAACATTCCTTACTGACCCCCTCAAGGGCGTTTGGCTTAATTTCTTGGATCAAAATATTACTCTCTTGGCTTTTAGTAACTATAACTTTGCATATGATTAATTCCAAGTAAAATCATCCAGTTCTTTTTTATAATTTCATCGCTACCCCCTGCAACAAAGCATTTCATAGCTTAAAGCCAATCTCCTTGGCCAAAAGCTGTTGTTGCCTATTTAACTCTGTAGTACTACCCCTGTGGGGGGACTGCTGGTAATAGCTGGTAATAGCTTGCCCATTCCCACAATCACCAGTCCGGGCACTCCGGTTCCAATAACTCAGTCTAGGGCAGTGGTTCTCAACCGTTCTAGTGCCGTGACCCCTTGATAAAGTTTCCCAAGTTGTGGGGACCCCTAACAGTAAAATTATTTTCGTAGTGTATTTTCGTAGCGTGGGTTTTCAGCACCCCAGGCAAGCCAAGTATCTTGCGCCCCTAACCCACGAACATTTAGCGCTCCCTGAGTCCCTTCCACTCATACAGTATTAAAACCCCTTATGGTACATTTTATGATGTACCATACTTTCTCTTTGTTCTCCTTTCTATCCCTTTTTCTCTCTGTATCCTAATTCCTTGTTGTTTTTTCCCCCCATCCTTCTCTCTAGCCTTCTTTCTTGTTCTTTATATTATTCTTTCTCTCCCTTTTTTCTTTGTTCCTCCTCTTTTTCTCTCCTTTCCATGTATTCTCTGTTTGTATTCCTTCTCTTACTCCTTGGTGGAGGGAATGGGATGAGTGGCAGTGCTGATGGGGGTGGGATCAATGGCAGTGCTGGTGAGGGTTGGATCAGTGGCAGTGCTGGTGAGGGGTGGGATGAGTGGCAGTGCTGGTGAGGGTTGGATCAGTGGCAGTGCTGGTGAGGGGTGGGATGAGTGGCAGTGCTGGTGAGGGGTGGGATCAGTGGCAGTGCTGGTGGGGGGTGGGGTCAGTGGCAGTGCTGGTGAGGGGTGGGATCAGTGACAGTGCTGGTGGGGGGGTGGGGTCAGTGGCAGTGCTGGTGAGGGGTGGGATCAGTGGCAGTGCTGGTGAGGGGTGGGATCAGTGACAGTGCTGGTGGGGGGGTGGGGTCAGTGGCAGTGCTGGTGAGGGGTGGGATCAGTGGCAGTGCTGGTGAGGGGTGGGATCAGTGACAGTGCTGGTGGGGGGTGGGGTCAGTGGCAGTGCTGGTGAGGGGTGGGATCAGTGGCAGTGCTGGTGGGGAGTGGGATCAGTGGCAGTGCTGGTGAGGGGTGGGATGAGTGGCAGTGCTGGTGAGGGGTGGGATCAGTGGCAGTGCTGGTGAGGGGTGGGATCAGTGGCAGTGCTGGCGGGGAGTTCTGATCAGCCAACTTAGGTGCTCTTGATCAAGGTCACATGCTGATCTGAGAACTGTAGTGGGGACTTCTAATGGCAACTATCATCACTGTGTTTCTGGCTCGGTCGCGAAAAGGCTTCAGGAACAGCCCAGGGTTCGGTGACCCCTGGCATATCACCATTCATCTAGGACAGGGGTGTCAAACTCAATTTTATTGTGGGCTGCATCAGCATTATTATTGCCAGTTGTATCTGTAAGATTAGATGTCCAGCGCATCCCCTCCCCTTATATTAGATATGAAGAGCTACCCCACCATCAGAAGTTGAGTGCCCCACCCACCCTTACCTTATGTTGCTGCTGGGAAGAAACTGGATGCATTGCTTGAAAGCAGAAAGTACAGGGTCTGGAAAAGGACCAGAGGCGGGCTGGAGCTCTCCTGCAGCTGCAGGAGAGGTGAGAGGGCCACATGAACTGACCTGGAGGGCCGGATTCGGCCCGCGGGCCTTGTGTTTGACACCTGTGATCTAGGGGATGCCTTTTTGCTATTTATTGCTTATAGAACTTTAAACAGGAGAGGGCATGGGATACTCCAAAGAGCTGCACAGTAACGGGAGGACACTCCTCCACAAACTCCTATATATGGATTTTTCGGAGGATGCAGGGGAATGGCCAGTTCTCTGAGACCCTATAAGAGCTGTCCTAGTCCATAGCTACCTCTGACATTTACATCCCAAATACACACAGTCACCAGGGATCACAACTCATGGCCAGTACTCACAAGTCCACAGGACAGCTGCACACTTTCCAGCTTCCTCCAGACACAGTCCAGTGAGGGAGACAATTCTTCTCCAGACTAGATCCCATAGGGTGAAGTCCCACAAACAGCATCCTAAAAATATTGCTTTAGGCCCTCAGCTCTGCCACGGCTGAGACCTCAAAGATCAACTGCTCAGCCCACATTGTCCCTCAGAGAAGCAGCAGCCCCTGTGGCTTTGGAACCCTTTCTGATGAGGAAAGAACCATCTCTCCAGGGCTCCAAACTATTGATCACCTCCCCAGCCGCCTTCTGGACACTCCCCTTCAGGGAATGGCCAGGGTGTGATAAATATCCAAACTGGTCATTGGACTCTCCCTGCCCTACGCTCTGGATACTCCCAGCCTGGGAAACCCTGAACAGACCAGGACAAACAATCACTGCTCCCTTGACTACAAAAGGGACAAAAAACGAAATTTGCCTAGCATCCTATGCTAGGGGGGTGTTACACCTCAATAGCAGCAAAGGATATAAATCCACTTGTGTGCAGCAGATGCCTTTTCTATCCCAAATATTACCTTGCAAAAGTAGCAGTGACATTATCACTGTGCTGCATAGGTGTGCGCAGCCTATTGCATTAGGGTGTGCACCTTTAGGCTCAAACACACATGCGTGTGTATGGGCCAGATTCACAAAGAGATACGACGGTGTATCTCCTGATACGCCATCGTATCTCTGACTTACACTGGTCTTATCTACGCGCCTGATTCATAGAATCAGTTACGCATAGATATGGCTAAGATCCGACAGGTGTAACTGTGTTACACCGTCGGATCTTATTTGTAATTTAAAAATGGCGCGGGGGCGTTCCCGCTGATTTACGTTGAATAATATGTAAATCAGCGAGATACGCAAATTCACAAACGTACGCGGACCCGACGCAGTGTTGTTACGACGTTTCTGTAGCGGCTTTCCCGGCGTATACTTACCCCTGCTTCTATGAGGCGCAGCCAATGTTAAGTATAGCCGTCGTTCCCGCGTCGATTTTGAATTTTTTTACTTCGTTTGCGTAAATCGTTCTGTAATACGGATGGACGTCGTTTACGTAAGCGACGAAACCACTGACGTCCTAGTGACGTCAGTGGGAGCAATGCACGCCGGGAAAATTCACGGACTGCGCATGCTCATTTAAATCGGCGCGGGGACGCGCCTGATTTAAATAGTACACTCCCCCTAGCCGCGGAATTTGAATTCCGCCGGGGGATTTGCGATACGCCGCCGCAAGTTTGGAGGTAAGTGGTTTGTGAATTACCCACTTGCCTCTCAAACTTGCGGCAGGGTATCTTAAATCAGATAGATCACGCGGATCTAAAGATCCGCTGATCTACCTGAATCTGGCCCTATGTGTCTACATATATATGACCCCGGCACATTGATCTCCCTGCCGGCACAGTGAAAGAGAAGAGAATAAACACCTCTCTTATGGCAGAGTCAGTAAGAGGGAGATCTTTCCCATCTTCATGCTACTACACAAAGCGATAACACTTCAGAGTGTCACAGTCCAGACCTAAATCACATTGAGAATCTGTGGCAAGACTTGAAAATTGCTGTTCACAGACGCTCTCCATCCAATCTGACAGAGCTTGAGATATTTTACAAAGAAGAAGAATGGGCAAAAATGTCCCTCTATAGATGTGCAAAGCTGGTAGAGACACCCCCAAAAAGACTTGCAGCTGTAATTGCAGTGAAAGGCGGTTCTACAAAGTATTGACTCCGGGGGGCGCCATACAAATGCCCCCCACACTTTTCACATATTTATTTGTAAAAAATATTGAAAACCATTTGTGATTTTCCTTCCACTTCACAATTATGTGCCACTTTGTGTTGGTTTATCACATAAAATCCCAATAAAATACATTTACGTTTTTGGTTGTAACATGACAAAATGTGGGAAATTTCAAAGGGTATGAATACTTTTTCAAGGCACTGTAAGTATAACATGTTTGTTATTTAAAAAAACCCTCCTGAAGACTCCTAGGATGTATGAAATCATTTGCCTAGGCATAGAAATCAGTAAGTAACTGAATAAATATATATTTTTTTAAACAAGTAAATATGATATACTTTCCTATCTATTTACTAATGCTAGCAGCATAAGGATTAAAAATAATCCATGTTGATTGGGAGCGTGAAGTTCCACTTTAACCACTTAAGGACCGCCTAACGCCGATATACGTCCGCAGAATGACGCGGCTGGGCACAATCAAGTACATGTACGTTGCCTTTAACCACTTAAAGCGGTGGTTCCCCTAAAAATAAAATTTTGACATCGCATTTAGCAAATAAATTACAGTTAGAATCGGCTTGTTTTAGTTAAAAAATACCTCCGTACGTATCGTTTCCTATATTCGGTCCCACCGCCACTTCCGGGTACGATGCAGGCGGTGGGCGTTCCTAATTGATTGACAGGCATCCGAACGACGCATCCATCGCGTCACGAGATGCCGAAAAAAGCCGAACGTCGGTGCGGCTCTATACGGCGCATGCGCACCGACGTTCGGCTTTTTTCGGCATCTCGTGGCGCGATGGATGCGTCGTTCGGATGCCTGTCAATCAATTAGGAACGCCCACCGCCTGCATCGTACCCGGAAGTGGCGGTGGGACCGAATATAGGAAACGATACGTACGGAGGTATTTTTTAAATAAAACAAGCCGATTCTAACTGTAATTTATTTGCTAAATGCGATGTCAAAATTTTATTTTTAGGGGAACCACCGCTTTAAGACCCGGACCAAAATGCAGCTAAAGGACCTTGCCCCTTTTTGCGATTCGGCACTGCGTCGCTTTAACTGACAATTGCGCGGTCGTGCGACGTGGCTCCCAAACAAAATTGGTGTCCTTTTTTTCCCACAAATAGAGCTTTCTTTTGGTGGTATTTGATCACCTCTGCGTTTTTTATTTTTTGCGCTATAAACAAAAATAGAGCGATAATTTTGAAAAAAATGCAATATTTTTTACTTTTTGCTATAATAAATATCCCCCAAAAATATATATAACATTTTTTTTTTCCTCAGTTTAGGCCGATACGTATTCTTCTACCTATTTTTAGTATAAAAAAAAATCGCAATAAGCGTTTATCGGTTGGTTTACGCAAAATTTATAGCGTTTACAAAATAGGGGATAGTTTTATTGCATTTTTATTATTTTTTTTTTTTTTTTACTACTAATGGCGGCAATCAGCGATTTTTTTTCGTAACTGCGACATTATGGCGGACACTTCGGACAATTTTGACACATTTTTGGGACCATTGTCATTTTCACAGTAAAAAATGCATTTAAAATGCATTGGCCCAGATTCAGGTACATTTGCGCGATATTTGCGGGGGAGCAGGGCAATGATTTTGCCCTGCGCCCCCGCAAATATTTTGCGCTGCCCTCGATTCACGGAGCAGTAGCTCCGTAAATTGCGAGGGCGCGCCGGCACAATTGCCCGGCGTAAGCGTGCGCAATGTAAATGATCCTGCCGGGGGCGGGAATCATTTAAATTAGGCGCGCTCCCGCGCCGAGCGTACAGCGCATGCTCCGTCGGGAAACTTTCCCGACGTGCATTGCGGCAAATGACGTCGCAAGGACGTCATTTGCTTCAAAGTGAATGTGAATGGCGTCCAGCGCCATTCACGAATCACTTACGCAAACGACGTGAAATTAAAATTTCACGTCGCGGGAGCGGCGGCTATACTTTAGCATTGGCTGCCCTTACTATTAGAAGGGGCAGCCTTGCGCTAAAGTTGCCGTACGGAAACTCCGTACCTGGCTTGCGCAGGGCCCACGCAAGTTTGTGAATCAGTGGTAGTATGCAATTTGCATACTACACGCTGATCACAATGGGAGCGCCCCCTAGCGGCCCACGCAAGAATGCAGCCTAAAATCTGCGTGGCATAAGAGCCTTATGCCGCGCAGATTTTAGCCTGCAGTCGGTGTAACGAGGTTCCTGAATCAGAAGCACTCGTTACACCGGAGCAAGTAAGCAATTGCGCCGTGTAACTTATGGTTACACAGGCGCAATTGCTTCTTGAATCTGGGCCATTGTTTATTGTGAAAATGACAATTGCAGTTTGGGAGTTAACCACTAGGGGGCGCTGAAGGGGTTATGTGTGACCTAAAGTGTGTTTACAACTGTAGGGGGGTGTGGCTGTAGGTGTGACGTCATCGATTGTGTCCCCCTATTAAAGGGATGACATACGATCGATGCTGCCGCCACAGTGAAGAACGGGGAAGCCGTGTTTACACACGGCTCTCCCCGTTCTTCAGCTCCGGCTGGGTACTAGTACAGGACGTACCTGTACGTGCTTGTGCCCAGCCGTGCCATTCTGCCGACGTATATGTGCAGGAGGCGGTCCTTAAGTGGTTAAGAGCCCAGCCGTGGGTCGCGAGGCTCCGTGACCACGGCCGCGGGACCCGCGGACCCGATCGCCGCCGGTGTCCCGCGAATCGGTCACAGGAGCTGAAGAACGAGGAGAGGTGTGTGTAAACACACCTTCCCCGTTCTTCACAGTGGCAGTGTCATTGATCGTCTGTTTCCTGATATAGGGAAAGACGATCAATGACTTCACACGTCCAGCCCCGCCCCCCTACAGTTAGAAACACATACGAGGTCACACTTAACCCCTTCAATAAAAACCACAGAGGTGATCAAATACCACCAAAAGAAAGCTCTATTTGTGGGGGAAAAAAGGACGCCAATTTTGTTTGGGAGCCACTTCGCACGACCGCGTAATTGTGAGTTAAAGCGACGCAGTGCCGAATCGCAAAAAGGGGCCTGGTCCTTAACCTGCATATTGGTCCGGGGCTTAAGTGGTTAACAACAATTTTTATAAATGGATGTTCTGTGACTTTTCCACGGTGGAGCAGGGCAGTTGTAGTTCCCTCTTACGCGTTGGGTTAATTCGGAATCTCTTTTCAGGCGAGGAGAAGAGACGAGCAGCGGGAGGGCTAACCACCTCCCAGCTCCAGGCCCTGGATGACAGCCAAGCTTAAACTCCGTTATATGAGGCCGTTTACTCTGCTAATATGTAAGGTTAAAGGCACCTCGGGGGCCACATCTGTTTCTGCGTACAGACGGCACAGATACAAGCGTAGGAATAAAAGAAACTTGTTTATTTACAGCCAGCGATAGACTTATTCCTCCTCTCTATGTAGTAATCATTATCCCCTACCAACATGAAGTATAGTCCCATATTGGCTTATTTACTGCAAGGAAATGTCAAAGGTCGATCATATTTATTCATCTTAGTTACACTTGCAGTTAGGGGGGTGAAAACACATGGTTGAGCTAAAAAAAAATTACTGCTCCCCTGTTGCTGCAGTCATGATCTTGGTCTTGTTTTTTTCAGCTGGCATTGTAAAAGTGATCTGGGTGGATGTGAAGGGCCGCCGCCACCCGCATTGGTTCCTGGGCTCTCCCATTCCCCTCTCCATCCTGGGATGGCTTCCCACAGAAGAGATGAAGGAACATCCTGTTCCCAATCTCCTTAGTGATGAATGAACCTAGAAGTGACAAGGACTTTGACACGTCTGGTTTCAGATCTGTCATTCCCTGGCTGTTACAGGAAAGCAGCTAACCAAGCATGATCTGTGCTTGGGTGGTTGCTTTGGAGGATATAGGAGACATCAGGGGTCTAAAAGTGTAAGGGGTACCATAAGCAGGCATCCAGCAGGGATGAGCAGATCAGTGGGCCACACCCAGGCCCAGACTGGGACAAAAAATAAGCCTGGGCATTTTAGACTGAGCAGCCCGGGGGGGGGGGGGGGGGGGGGGGAGGTTGCGGCGGCGGCGGTGCTTCGCGACGGCAGTTAATGATGGGATGTGGTGTTCCGGCACCTTGTGACTCTGGACCCCTTTACATTACACAGCACCCTGGACCCCTTTACATTACATAGCACCGCACCTCTGGACCCTTTTATATTACACAGCACCCTGCACCTCTGGGCCCCTTTACATTTCACAGCACCGTGCACCTCTGGACCCCTTTACATTACACCTTGCACCTCTGGACCCTTTTACATTACATAGAACTGCACCTCTGGACCCCTTTACATTACACAGCCCCCAACAGCCCCCAACTCCTTTACATTACACAGTACCTTGCATCTCTATACCCCTTTACATTACACAGCACCCTGCACCACTGGACCCCTTTACATTACACAGCACCGTGCACCTCTGGACCCCTTTACATTACACAGTACCCTGCACCTCTATACCCCTTTACATTTCACAGCACCCTGCACCTCTGGACCCCTTTACATTACACAGCACCGTGCACCTCTGGACCCCTTTACATTACACCTTGCACCTCTGGACCCTTTTACATTACATAGCACTGCACCTCTGGACCCCTTTACATTACACAGCCCCCAACAGTTTGTTACACAGACACCCCGCTAACAGTTCTGGACCCCCTGCATGTTACACTGGAGGGGGGATGTGACATGCGGCCTATGCCCGGTATGCCCTATGGCCAGTCCGGGCCTGGCTACACCTGCAGGAATCATGAACCAGATTAAGTATGATTAAATTAGGTTTAATCATCCTTCAACATCGACAAACCATAAACAATGTAAAAGTGAAAAATAAATGTGATAGTGCAGCAAACCCAGAACGACAACCCAACTAATAAACGCTATGTAGAAAATGGAGGAAGCTCACATAAACAGGGCAGGATCAGGATTGAGACTGGGAACAAGGGGAGCAGAGCAGGAAACAGTAAACTGGGTGCAGGGTGCAGGGTGCTGCAAGCAGGTTGCAGGAAACAAGGCACAGAATTAGACAGGGACACGGCTCACAGGTAGAAGACTGAAGCACCGATCTTCTTCTAGGGAGGGATTAAATATCTTTCCAGCAGCCAGTATTAAGTGGAGCATAAAAACTAAGATAAGCTGGCTACTGAGAGACACCTGCTGGTGGCCTCCAAAACTGTGCCCTTCGGCTCTGGGTACAACAGTGCCACCAGCAGGTGGCCATGTCCTGACAAAAAGACCCAAGATGTCTTCATAAAGAGTACCTGCCACCTGGCAAACTCTATCAGCAGGGGGTCTGTTAGCCCCCTTGTGATAGCAATAAAGTGTATTGAAAACAAAACTAGGGGAGCACCAGACACCCAATATGGAAAATTACAAAGCCACGTTTCTCCGCTCTTTAATAAATATGAGGGCTGTACCAAAAGCAATGTAAAAGTGGGCAAAGTTTTTTTAACTTACATAGACCATTCACATTTCACATGTTAGTAGAGTGACTCTATAGTAGCTCTTCTTCTTTTTTTTCATTGCAGGTAAATAATGGATTCAAAGCAGAAGCAACATGCTCTCATTGAGTTTCTGATGAAGGAGGGGTGCAGGCTGTCCAACATCCAAAGAAGGCTACAAAATGTTCATGGAGATGACACCATTGGCAAGAGTCACTAATGACAAGACATTGCTCATGCCAATAGCATCATCTCTATACATTTAGCTAGATTCAGAGATGTTTACGCCGGCGTATCAGTAGATACGCCGTCGTAACTCTGAATCTATGCCGTTGTAAATTTAAGCGTATTCTGGAAACCAGATACGCTTAAATTAGGCTAAGATACGAGCAGCGTAAGTCTCCTACGCCATCGTGTCTTAGGGTGCATATTTACGCTGGGCGCTAGGTGGCGCTTCCATTGATTTTGGCGTAAAATATGCAAATGAGCTAGATACGACGATTCAGAAATGTACGTGCGCCCGGCACATTTTTTTACGTCGTTTACGTAAGGCTTTTTCCGGCGTAAAGTAAGTCGAACAAATAGCTGGCCCAGCCAATGTTAAGTATGGCCGTCGTTCCCGCGTCGAAATTTGAAATTTTACGTCGTTTGCGTAAGTCGTCCGTGAATGGGGCTGGACGTAATTTACGTTCACGTCGAAACCAATACATCCTTGCGGCGTACTTTGGAACAATGCACACTGGGATATGTCCACGGACGGCGCATGCGCCATTCGTTAAAAACGTCAATCACGTCGGGTCACCAGTCAATAACATAAAACACGCCCCCCTGTTCCACATTTGAATTAGGCGCGCTTAGGCCAGCCCATTTACGCTACGCGGCCGTAACTTAGGAGGCAACTGCTTTGTGAATACAGCTCTTGTCTCTCTGACTTACGGCGGCGTAGCGTATATGCGATACGCTACGCCGCCTCAAAGTTATGCCAGTCTTTCTGAATCTGGCTAATATTCTGTAGCCTTCTGTGAATGTTGGACAGCCTGCAACCCTCCTTCATCAAGAACTCAATGACAGCAAGTTGCTTCAGCTTGCAATCCATTACTGAGTTTTTAGAGGAAAAGTTTTTTCTACCAACATGTGGCATCTGTACAAACTATGTAAGTTAATAAGGGTTACGCACACTTTTTTTTTTAAGTTTTGGAAAGTTTATTTTGTATATTGTGCAGGGAATATTTTTAGTCCTCCAATTTCTTGCACGGTCTTTGTGCCACATAGACGTCCTGTACGACTAACCGCAGCAATAAGACCGACTTTGCGACCACCTGGAGCATCTCTCCTGATAGTTGAAGGTATGTGCTGATGGTTACCACCACCGAAGGGATGTTCTACAGGAGTCATAGCCACACCATGGACACGTGGCCAGAAGTTTCTCTTAGCCTTATATTTGTGGTAAGCATGACCTGCCTTCAGGATGAACGTATCAATACGTCCACCACCAGCAATGACTCCCAACAATTTCTCTGTTTGCAGAAGAGATAACTTTCTTGGAGCCAAGAAACTCTGTTCTTCTCTGTTCTTCTTTTTTCAGGATTGGGGGAGATGACTGTAGCATAGTTGCCAGATGCACAAGCCAACTTGCCACGATCACCTCGCTTCTCCTCTACACAACAAACAATAGTTTCTTTAAGCATGGTGCCAACACAGAGGACATTATCAATGTTTAGCTGAGCTTTCTTGCCACAGTACACAAATTGACCAGTATGGATACCCTCAGTCAGGGGCGGACTAACCACTCATGGGGCCCCCGGGCAATAGAAGATAATGGGGCCCCTGGGCTTACAGATGGCCACCAAGCCAGGAGGCAGTACAGAGTCGGGGCAGCTAAATTCTCGGGATTTTCACATCAAAAGCATGTCGGTTTTGGACATATCAGGGACAGATATAAAAAAAACACAGATTTTTACATACTGTCCCTGGTTTTACTGAGCCTGGCAACCCTGATGGGGCCCCCTAGTGGCATGGGGCCCTCGGGCCCGAGTGCCTCAATGGTCAGTCCGCCCCTGCCCTTAGCCGCAAATTAAAAGTTCAGTCCTCTTTTTGAACCTGTAAACTTTAGCAAGTGGAGCACC
Source organism: Rana temporaria (assembly GCF_905171775.1). Classification (NCBI taxonomy): domain Eukaryota; kingdom Metazoa; phylum Chordata; class Amphibia; order Anura; family Ranidae; genus Rana; species Rana temporaria. The sequence continues at coordinate 410,705,742 of NC_053493.1, read as the reverse complement.
ATGGCCAGGATCGTGGATAATGTTTTTCACAATGCCTTTGATGTAGCCATACCTTTCTGTGAAGCTGACAGCCCTGAGATTAGCGGGCCCATTCCAATGCTTAACATGGGCTCTGAAAACAGACCCTGCACCTTTTTTCTGTCCCTTGATTACTTGTCCCATGGTGCACTAGTCCAGGGCTGTCCACGAAGAGCGGGTTGAGACCATTTTTACATTACTTTCAGTACAGCCCTTGTATTTCCTTATAAAATGCAGAATACAATTCAAACATTTTATGTGATTATTTTTCAGTATAGGTCCACTTTAGGAATTGAACAGTAAAAATGCAACTATGACCCTGCTTTTAGTCTACAGTATACATCATTAACCTTCTACTGTGCAGAACAGGGCCGTCCTTAAGGAAGGGCAAAATGTGCAGCTGCCCTGGGCCCTGTCATTGTTGTGGGGCCCAAAGCAGCTGCCTCATACTTGCCAACTATCCCAGTTTAAATTCCCTTGTCCCTTGAAGTTTTAGTCCTGTGCTGTGTCCTGATATCTCAGTGTGAAGTGCTGCTACTAATGCTGCCCAGCTCTGCCCTATTGTTGTGTACAGATTACTCACCTGCAGACCCTGTGTTTACATGTAAATAACTGCCATTCATATGTAACTAACGGGAGGATTCATATGTAAATAGATGAGGCCAGCAACATTCATATGTAAATAAAGGCGGCATTCATATGTATATTATGCCCCTCTGCAGTGAAGAGATGATGTAACCTCGAACAACCAATCAGTGAGCAGTACTGTACAGTAATCTCTAGCAACCAATCAACAAGAAGAAATCGTGTGCTGTAACCTCTAGCAACTAATCAGTGTGCCGTAATGTGTGCTGTAACCTCTAGCAACCAGTCAGTAAGTGTGAATGATATGCAGTAACCTCTGGCAACCAATCGCAATCACTGCCTGATCTGATACAGTAAACTGATTGTAAGTCTAGCTGATATTTATTGTATGTCTCAGAGCAGGTGGGGAGCAAAATTGCATGGGGGGGGGGGGGGGCAAGAAATTTTTTGCTTAGGGTCCAATCAACATTAAAGACGGCCCTGGTGCAGAGGGTGAATGCAATTGGGGCAGCCCATGCAGCAGGCTGGTTGTTGGAAGGAGGGTTAACCACTGAAGGACCGCCTCCTGCACATATAGGTCGGCAGAATGGCACGGCTGGACACAAGCACGTACAGGTACGTCCTCTTTCGGCCCGCAACCCGCTCCGAAGCTCAGTGACCGTGGGACCCGCGGACCCCGGAGCTGAAGAACGGGGAGAGCTGTGTGTAAACACAGCTTCCCCGTTCTTCACTGTGGCGCTGTCATTGATTGTGTGTTCCTTTTTATAGGGAAACACAATCAATGATGTCACACCTACAGCCACACCCCCCTACAGTTAGAAACACAAATGAGGTCACACTTAACCCCTTCAGCGCCCCCTTGTGGTTAACTCTCAAACTGCAATTGTCATTTTCACAGTAAACAATGCATTTTTAATTTATTTTTTGCTGTGAAAATGACAATGGTCCCAAAAATGTGTCAAAATTGTCCGAAGTGTCCGCCATAATGTCGCAGTCAGGAAAAAGTCGCTGATCGCCGCCATTAGTAGTATAAAAATATTTTTTTTATAAAAATGCAATAAAACTATCCCCTATTTTGTAAACGCTATACATTTTGCGCAAACCAATCGATAAACGCTTATTGCGATTTTTTTTTACCAAAAATATGTAGAAGAATACGTATCGGCCTAAACTGAGGAAAAAAATATTTTTTTTATATTTTTGGGGGATATTTATAATAGCAAAAAGTAAAAAATATTGACTTTTTTTCAAAATTGTCGCTCTATTTTTGTTTATAGCGCAAAAAATAAAAAACGCAGAGGTGATAAAATACCACCAAAGGAAAGATCTATTTGTGGGGAAAAAAGGATGCCGATTTTGTTTGGGAGCCACGTCGCACGACCGCGCAATTGTCAGTTAAAGCGACGCAGTGCCGAATCGCAAAAACTGGCCAGGTCCTTTAGCTGCGTAATGGTCCGGATCTTAAGTAGTTAATATCTCTATGTTTGTTTCTCTGTCTTCCTGAATTCTACGCTGTCACACCCGTAACATTCCTTCCAGCGCCAGCCTCACCCCTTCCATCACACATTTGTGTATTTCACCTATCACATGGAGCACCGATAGCTCTGCACATTAACACCTTCCATATGTTTCCGGGAGCCATCTTTCCTCTCGCTCTTCCAAAGGCTCTAATTAAATTGTTTCACATTTCTTCCACAGTTCATCCACGGGGAAAATAGCTGAGCCAGAAACATGTTCTCACACAGCCCATGACCTGTAATATTGGAGTTCAGCAACACCGCTATGCTTTTAATACCCCATTACGCTCAATTCTCAAAGCTTTACACAAGGATAAAGGATCTTTATATTCAGCCGTGTGATGTGACTGTTGTTTTTTTAGATCTCATTACATTCAGATGAATAACTGTCACTTTTTCAAAAATCAGGATTCTTATGCTGGTGTTTAAAGTAGAATGGAAATCAAAAAGTTAAAGGGGTTGTAAAGGTTTATTTTTTATTTTCTAAATAGGTTCCTTTAAGATAGTGAATTGTTGGTTCACTTATCTTTTCCTTCGATTTCCCTTCTAAATGTTTTTTTTTCACTTCCTGTTCCTCCTCAGTAAATTTGCCCCCATCATCTGAGCTGTTCTGGATGGGGGTTAGTCAGCATGCTCGTCCCCTCCCTTAGGACAGGGATTGACAAATTTGATTGGAATCTAGGAGCCAGCTAAAAAAGTTAGGAGCCAGAAAACGCACCCCGTCCCGACGAGCTTGCGCGCAGAAGCGAACACATACGTGAGCAGCGCCCGCATATGTAAACGGTGTTCAAACGCAATTTTGAAGCGTGACATGTTGGGTATGAATTTACTCTGCGTAACATTATCTTTCATAATATTAAAAAAAATGGGGATAACTTTACTGTTGTCTTATTTTTTAATAAAAAAATGTATAATTTTTTCCCAAAAAAGTGCGCTTGTAAGACTGCTGCGCAAATACGGCGTGACAGAAAGTATTGCAACGATCGCCATTTTATTCTCTAGGGTGTTAGGATAAAAAATATATATAATGTTTGGGGGTTCTAATTAGAGGGAAGAAGATGGCAGTGAAAATAGTGAAAAATTACATTAGAATTGCTGTTTAACTTGTAATGCTCAACTTGTAATACCAACGGCCACCACCAGATGGCGCTAGCTCACATCTGGTGGTAATAACTTGTAATACCAATGGCTCACCACCAGATGGCACCAGCTCACAAAAAAAAATTTTTTTTTTTTTTTGCCCACCTTCCAAGCCAAGTCGCCAGGACACTATTTCTAGTCGCCATGGCGACCTGGCGCCCGGGATTTGTCGATCCCTGCCTTAGGACTACATCCCTGTGGGGAGACGCTGTGAACGGATAAATAGCCACATGCTTGTAAGTTTGTAAATGCTTGACTTTACACCAGAAGTCATCATTCACCATCAGTTGGCTCCTCCGCCAATGTGCTCAGCCATCAGAAGTAAGTGGCTGTCCAATCAGGTCTGCCTTTCAGGTTGACCTGATTGGACCCTCCGGTCTCCTCTATGGAGTGGCTGATGTCCAATGTCCACCCAATCCGATCCGATCCTGTCTGCCAAAAACAGAGAGATGGTGGTCCTATTCACCATTCGTCTGGCGCATAAGATGGCATTGGATGGAAACGGACAGGGGGTCAGTTTCCATCCGGTTGCCCCATAGAGGAGAGTGGGTCTGTGTCCGTGTCCCCTCTGCATAGCGGAGCAGACACAGACCTGTCATCTCCCTGCTCAGAGGTGATCAGCAGAGAGTTCCCACTGCTGAGCAAGCGGATTCCGCTTTGCGGAAGCGCCCGCGTGAAAGGGGCCTTAGCGTTGTGTAAGCTCGGTCAGACCATTTGCCCCCCAGCAATGAGTGTTTCAGTGGCTAAGCACAAGCACTGTCATCTAGAAGGGAGAGGAGTAAGTAACATGCTACCCGTAGCTGTGGAGTAACGGCATTTTTCCACATTTCTGGGGATCAGATGGGGAGCACAGGGAGAGTGAATATATGTTGCTAGTGGGATCACCATTAAACGAAACTCTACATTAGCAAAAAAAATAAACACTTTAAATGCGACAGTGGTGATCCCTCTAGCTGGTTTTGTAGTGGGTACTGGATACTAGAAGAAAGGATTCTGTGGCAAGTAGACAGAGACCTGAGCCTAAGGCTCCATTCACACATGTGTAGCACCCTGATGTTTAGGCAGGGTTGCTACTACATTTACCTGCCAGGTATAGTTGCCTTGGCCAGTTGATAGGAGATCAATTCCACCCTAATTCTGGAATTGCTGCACTTCTCTCGTTTGTCACTAGATGGCCGGGTATCTGGTGACATTAGATAAGACAAGGGCATTGCAAGGACAGATTAGGAATAGATGGGGTATCTCAGCCAATGGGCAGGGATCTTCTTGGGTTCCTTGGCCTGCTGGGAGAGCCTGTTTATTTGGGTGTAGTCAGGTGTCTAGGTGGATGTGTGTTGTAATGCCCCAGGCTGCTAGGCCAGAGCCTGAGGCCTATCTCGGGAACATGTGGCTGCTAGGCTGTCTGAGGGCCTATCCAGAAGCAAGAGAGCAGCGCAGGGTTGGGATTGCGGCTTGCAGTCCAACCAAGGTGACGGTTTAGCCGGCCAGGGAACCTGTTGTGGTCGGAGGTAGAGGGGAAGCTGTCTCCACTAAGGGACTATCCACCTTGTTACCACCTTGTCACCGTGAGTAGCTGAAGCAAGTACCAGAGCAATATTCTCACCAACCAGGGACGGTGAAGAAGGGGTCCTCTTCGCTGCAAGGAGACTGAGGTGTTCACATCGCTGCTCTTGTGTGCACATCAACCTAATACAAGCTTGCAGCCATGTGTTGAGAACCAGGGTCACTCAGGGCAAATCCAGAAGTGAGCTGACATCTGAACCCCTGTTGCATACCTCCCAACTTTCAACATTGGCTTGCAGGACATTAAAGTTGTTAAGGGGGGGGGGGGTGCTACCGTGGGATGCCGGAATAATAATTCTCAGGACATTCAAGTTGTTGAACGGGGGGGGGGGGGGCGGCGGCTGCTACCACGGAATGCTGTAAAATAAAATGTCACAACATTAAAGTTGTTGGGGTGGGGGACCTCGGACGACCTTCTCTTCCACTTCTTCAATAAGGTTATGCGGGAAAATATCATCTCTTGCGGGAAACAGTTGTCATTGCGGGAAAGTCCCGCACAATCCGTGCCAGTTGGGTGGTATGACTGTTGCTGTATCACTTGGACTGATGAGAAGACACTGCCGCTTTAACCTGTTGCTGCTTGCAGAGACCAAGCACATAGGGACTCACCATCCAACTAGCAGCATGATTTACTACATACAGACTTTACTAGGACTGTACTCATATGCATCATCGCAAAGACTGGGCCCCAATGCTAGCCGGCTGAAGAACTAGGGCTAAAGACTTCTCACTCAGATAGCTGCTTCACAAGAACTTTACCTATTGTCCATAGTAAGAGGTACCTCTTTAGAGAGTCTTAAATTTAATTTACTGTTTACAGAGGAGCTATCACAGTATTGATTATCATTGCTGTTGCTGTTTTCTAATGTCATTACTTATGGACCACTTATTGATGATTTTGTGGATTACCAGGTTTAGCTGCACACAACTCCATTCTATGCTACTATAGTCTAGTTAAATTATTGTCTAGTGAACAGTGATTGATCTTATCCTTCACCTGCTCATTTACTAAATGTACATATTGCTTTTTACTGTAACCTGTGACTGTATATTGGGCTTGTTTACTACTAACCAGTCTGATGTTTGCTTTGTGATTCTGAACCTTAGTTGTGTCAGTGGGGCTGAGGTTATTCTTAGAGTCGAAGCAGGAGAACAGAGAACCCAATCCACTAACTGACTCCTGCGGTGGTAGTGCTACACATATTATAAGACTAGAACTCGGGATGAGTGAGTGTTTTTTTTTATTACGTAGATAAATATGAAACTTTATAGGACAATTACAGGATATATTAGCTCTCTGTGTGTTCCCTCTGATCTTCTACGTATGCCAGGCACACATCACACATGTAAATACAAGCCATGTTATTGTCTCATTAAGGCTCAGCTGCTCTATACTCCCTGGAGTCGGATTCAGAGGCAAATAGGGACACAAGAAAAAAATGAAAAAGCTGAGCTGATTATAAATCCATTCTCTGTTAATAAGCCGAGAAAATAAATGTGAATCAGTGATCTCTGCGAGACACGCAGATAAACGAATCATTGCAAATTAGACTGAACAGAGGATGGAACTGATATGGTATTGTATTTCACTGAATCTTCCCAATAGAGAGCCTTCGGCTTCCTCAGCTTCCTCCATTTAGATATAATCTAATTCATGTCACAATGAAACCAGCCGATAGATCCGGAATTCAGATCCTCCTTCACTTCCTTTGGTTACTGATAGTCCTCGGGGAGGAATTAAAGGGGGACTCCACCTCCCAAAGAAAATTGATTCTGTAAGGTAGTACAGCGATATAATAAAGTGGATGGTTAAAGTGGCATTGCTTAACTGCCTTCATTCAGTACAGGCTTTGGAATTGTCTTCAATGACCAAATACTGCAGAAATATTATGATATGATATGTCCAAAGTCAATACTTTTTTTTCAGTAGAGTGGAGAAGGATTAAAACCCCTTTCAGATTTTTTTCTTGCCATCTTGCACAAACAGAAATGTAATCTTACTTTTTTTGTCTTGGTCCTACTTCTAAGGCCCCATACACACGATAGAATTTATCCGCGGATACGGTCCAGCGGACCGTTTCCGCGGATAAATCCTCTCGAGGATTTCAGCAGATTTCTCTGCGATGGAGTGTACTCACCATCGCATTGAAATCCGCGCCGAAATCCTCTGGCGATGACGTGTCGCGCCGTCGCCGCAATTATGACGCGGCGACGTGCGCGACGCTGTCATATAAGGAATTCCACGCATGCGTCGAATCATTACGACGCATGCGGGGGATCCCTTCGGATGGATGGATCCGGTGAGTCTGTACAGACCAGCGGATCCATCCGTTGGGATGGACTCCAGCAGATGGATATGTTGTGCATGTCAGCAAATATTCGATCTGCTGGAATCCATCCCAGGGGAGATATATCCGCGGAAAAAGATCCGCTGGCGTGTACACACCATAGGATCTATCCGCTGAAACCCATTTGCTGGGATTTATCTGCGGATGGATTCTATGGTGTGTACTGGGCCTAAGCATTGGGTCAGCTAGGTTGACTGAACACAGATGGTGAACTTTTCATTTGATTCTTCATCTCTGATTGGACCTTGTGTCTGCAGGTAAAGCAATCTGTAACATTATACACAGTTCTTTCTACAGGGGCATAATTACTGATCATGGGGCCCCATTGCAAAATTTGATAAGTAATATGTCACAGGAGCTGAGGACTGAGATGGGCCGTCAAGGCAGCATATCCCATGTTCAAAGTAGACAAAAGTAGTTGTTGGCCTGTTCTTCCAACTCTCCAGACTTCTACCTCTTCCACCCCTTCTCTAGACTTCTCCTTCCACCTCTTCTCTAAACTTCTCCTTCTACCTCTTCCATCTCTTCTCTAGATGTCTCCTTTTACCTCTTCTCTAGAATTCTCCCTCTACCGCTTCCACCTCTACTCTAGACTTCTCCTTCCACCTCTTCTCTAGACTTCTACCACCTATCTCACCTCTTCTCTAGACTTCTCCTTCCATCTCTTCTCTAGACTTCTCCTTAATTTACCTCTTCTCTAGACTTCATCCACCTCTGCTCTAGACTTCCCCTTTCACCTCTTCCACCTCTTCTCTAGACTTCTCCTTTCACCTCTTCCACTTCTTCTCTAGCCTTCTCCTTCCAGCTCTTCTCTAGACTTCTCCTTCCATCCCTTCTCTAGACTTCTCCTTCCACCTCTTCCACCTCTTCTCTAGACTTCTCCTTCTACCTCTTCCATCTCTTCTCTAGATGTCTCCTTTTACCTCTTCTCTAGACTTCTCCTTCTACCGCTTCCACCTCTTCTCTAGACTTCTCCTTCCATCTCTTCTCTAGACTTCTCCTTTTACCTCTTCTCTAGACTTCATCCACCTCTGCTCTAGACTTCTCCTTTCACCTCTTCCACTTCTTCTCTAGCCTTCTCCTTCCACCTCTTCTCTGGACTTCTCCTACCACCTCTTCTCTAGACTTCTTATTCTATCTTGTCCACCTCTTCTCTAGACTTATCCTTCTATCTCTTCCACCTCTTCTATAGACTTCTCCTTCCACCTCTTCTCTAGACTTCTCCTTCTATCTCTTCCACCTCTTCTCTAGACTTCTCCTTCCTAACGATTCTTCTTTAGCCTTCTCCTTCCACCGTTTCGACCTCTTCTCTAGACTTCTCCTTCCACCTCTTCTCTAGACTTCTACCATCTATCTCACCTCTTCTCTAGACTTCTCCTTCCATCTCTTCTCTAGACTTCTCCTTTTACCTCTTCTCTAGACTTCATCCATCTCTTCTCTAGACTTCTCCTTCTACCTCTTCTCTAGACTTCTACCATCTATCTCACCTCTTCTCTAGACTTCTCCTTCCATCTCTTCTCTAGACTTCTCCTTTTACCTCTTCTCTAGACTTCATCCACCTCTGCTCTAGACTTCTCCTTTCACCTCTTCCACTTCTTCTCTAGCCTTCTCCTTCCACCTCTTCTCTAGACTTCTCCTACCACCTCTTCTCTAGACTTCTTATTCTATCTCATCCACCTCTTCTCTAGACTTATCCTTCTATCTCTTCCACCTCTTCTATAGACTTCTCCTTCCACCTCTTCTCTAGACTTCTCCTTCTATCTCTTCCACCTCTTCTCTAGACTTCTCCTTCCTAATGATTCTTCTTTAGCCTTCTCCTTCCACCGCTTTGACCTCTTCTCTAGACTTCTCCTTCCACCTCTTCTCTAGACTTCTCCTTCTACCTCTTCCATCTCTTCTCTAGACTTCTCCTTCTACCTCTTCTCTAGACTTCTACCATCTATCTCACCTCTTCTCTAGACTTCTCCTTCCATCTCTTCTCTAGACTTCTCCTTTTACCTCTTCTCTAGACATCATCCACCTCTGCTCTAGACTTCTCCTTTCACCTCTTGCACTTCTTCTCTAGCCTTCTCCTTCCATCTCTTCTCTAGACTTCTCCTTCCACCTCTTCTCTAGACTTTTTCTCCTATGTCGTCCACCTCTTCTCTAGACCTCTCCTTCCACCTCTTCTGTAGACTTCTCCTTCTATCTCTTCCACCTCTTCTCTAGACTTCTCCTTCCACCTCTTCTCTAGACTTCTCCTTCTATCTCTCCCACCTCTTCTCTAGACTTCTCCTTCCACCTCTTCTCTAGACTTCTCCTTTCACCTCTTCCACTTCTTCTCTAGCCTTCTCCTTCAATCTCTTCTCTAGACTTCTCCTTCCACCTCTTCTCTAGACTTTTTCTCCTATGTCGTCCACCTCTTCTCTAGACTTCTCCTTCCACCTCTTCTCTAGACTTCTCCTTCTACCTCTTCCATCTCTTCTCTAGACTTCTCCTTCCACCTCTTCTCTAGACTTCTCCTTCTATCTCTCCCACCTCTTCTCTAGACTTCTTCATTCACCTCTTCTCTAGACTTCTACTTTCACCTCTTCTCTAGACTTCTCCTTTCACCTTTTTTGTAGACTGAATAATCTTTTATCTGTTAAACTAACTGCTGATGCGAACTGCTTTTATCTATTGTCAAGCCTGTATTTCTGTACTCTGAGTCACCTTTTAGTCTTACATGTTATGCTATGTACACCGTAACTTTCTACACATTTTATCGCACACCATGATATGTAAGTGTTCTTGTAATATCTCTGAACATTTCTGATCTACAGGTTTATGAGGAATGGAATTTGTTTCTCTGCTATTTTGTATGCTTTTTCTAATTGTTAATTTTTGGACTCTGTATACCAAATGAAAAATTTAACAAATACTACGTGATTAAAAAAGAAGACAAATGGGCACCAAACCACAAAGTGGTAGTACAGACTGCTTCATTCTACTCATCCTTTGGTTAATCCTGCTTTAACATCTTTAAATAAGGGGTCCATGTACTATTTCTGATAATATGTTCACTTATTATTCTTTCTAAGGCTTACTCTGTAGTTTATGTAAATGATTTTAGAGACTTGGATTACTACTCATTAGTGAAGCTCCCTGAACCCCCTGTGTTCCCTCAGTGACCTATCATCTCTGGCTCACAGCATGATCTTAAATACAATATATAGTTCATCTGATAAATGTAAGCATTTTAGACAAAATGTATAGATGTAGTGCAGACTTGTTAACCACTTGGTAACCGCCCTATAGCCGAAATACGGCTACAAGGCGGTTCCCTAACTCTAGGAGGGCGTCAATATACGTCCTCCCAGAGAGTCAGAATTGCGCGCCCGAGCGGGCGCGCACACGCGATCACCGGCGCTCGCTGGGTCCACGGGACCCGCAGCAACACGGATCGCGGTAAGGAGCCAATGGAAGCGGCTCCTTACCACGTGATCGCGCCGTCCAATGACGGCGCGATCACTTGTAAACAAACCGGCGTCATGTAATGACGCCGGTTCCTCCCTCTCCTCTCTGTACCGTTCGGTACAGTGTGAGAGGAGAGGGAGGGGGGGGGGAGCGGGCGGCAGCAGCAGCCGCCGCACTGTGGGCTGGATCTGTGACAATTGCAGTCACAGATCCAGCCATCCCTGCGCAATACTCTGCAATATAAAAATAATGATAAGCGCTAAAGTATGAGTGCAATACTCTGCAATACCCCCCATACTCTGCAATACTCCCCCCCATACTCTGCAATACCCCCCATACTCTGCAATACCCCCCCATACTCTGCAATACCCCCCCCCATACTCTGCAATACCCCCCCCCATACTCTGCAATACCCCCCCATACTCTGCAATACCCACCAATACTCTGCAATACCCCCCCATACTCTGCAATACCCCCCATACTCTGCAATACCCCCCCATACTCTGCAATACCCCCCCATACTCTGCAATACCCCCCCATACTCTGCAATACCCCCCATACTCTGCAATACCCCCCCATACTCTACAATACCCCCCCCCCCATACTCTACAATAACCCCATACTCTGCAATACCCCCCTACTCTGTAATACCCCCCCCTACTCTGCAATACCCCCCCCTACTCTGCAATACCCCCCCAATACTCCGCAATACCCTCAATACTCCAATACCTTGCAATACGTCGCCTATGGGGATTTTTAAGTAGCAACGTTTGGCGCAATTTCACGAGCGTGTGCAATTTTGAAGGGTGACATGTTGGGTATCTATTTACTCGGCGTAACTTCATCTTTCATATTATGCAAAAACATTGGGCTAACTTTACTGTTTTGTTTTTTTTAAGCACAAAACAGTTTTTTTTTTAAAAACACGCGTTCAAAAAATTGCTGCGAAAATACCGTGCAAGATAAAAAGTTGCAACAACCGCCATTGTATTCTCTAGGGTCTTTGAAAAAAAAAAATATATAATGTTTTGGGGTTCTATGTAATTTTTTAGCAAATAAATGATGATTTTTACATGTAGGAGAGAAATGTCAGAATTGGCCTGGGTGCTCCAGAACGCCTGATGGCGCTCCCTGCATGTTGTGCCTCTGTATGTGGCCACTCTGTGTAAAAGTCTCACACATGTGGTATCGCCATACTCGGGAGGAATAGCAGAATGTGTTTTGGGGTGTAATTTGTAGTATGCATATGATGTGTGTGAGAAATAACCTGCTAATATGACAGAAACTAGAATTGTTTTTTTATTTTTACAGAATTTTCAGTCTTTTTTCTTTTATAGCGCAAAAAATAAAAACCGCAGAGGTGATCAAATACCACCAAAAGAAAGCTCTATTTGTGTAAAAAAAAGGACAAACATTTCAGACGGGTACAATGTTGTATGACTGAGTAATTGTCATTCAAATTGTGAGAGCACCGAAAGCTGAAAATTGGTCTGGTGATTAAGGGGGTTTTCGTGCCCAGTGGTCAAGTGGTTAATTTCATGTGATCTATCTATACTAGACTTATTGTCTTTTTATCATTTACAGATTTTGCCTCTATACCAGGCATGTCCAAAGTCCGGCCCGCGGGCCAATTGTGGCCCTCGTTCCAGCTTAATGTGGCCCCACTGGTAATTTGGATATATATATATATTTTGTGGCCCCCAATGAATCCCTGAGCACCACTGGGATTTGTTGGGGGGCCACAAAAGCTATATACCATATTTAACGTTCTGGCAGCCTCGGAGGGGACAGGGAGGGAGGCCGGACGAGTCCTGTCAGATTACATACCGGAGAATCTCCTGTTTACTCGGTGGCATCTGTAATAGGAAGTCCCGTCTCCTGGGCTGCCATTGGACATCTGTTCTGTCTATCATAGGAGGCGTGACTTTGTATTAAAGAGGCCTGCCAAGCAAACAGGAGATTCTCCTGTATCTAATCTGTTGGCGCTCCTCCCGCCCCCTCCCTGCCCCCTCAGAGGCTGCAGATGGCCAGGATACATGTGCCTGGATACATTTTGTCTTTCCTGATAAAGGGTCTGGCTAATAGGATCTTCCCTGGAATATCCAGGTTCATATTTTATCTTTCCTGACTCAGGCTGAGGAGGAAAGGGCTAGATCAACCATTGTCAACCAGGGTTCCACCCCAGAGGGTTCCTTGAGCTGTGGCTCGTTGACCATCCATTTGATGGTGCCTGAAAAGTTCCAGGACCAACAACACTTGGCAAAGCCAGCAGAACGAAACCAACTTGCTGTCTGTAAGCAGTGCATCGTTCCTACTGACCACCAATGTAAGGGGCCATTGACTCCTGTACTTGGTTTTAGTAAGGGTTACTTCAAGGCCTGGAAATCAATTTAGGGGTTCCCCTTGGCTAAAAAGGTTGAGAACAAGCAATCGTTATGCATGGTATGTTCTTGTGTGTCTTGCAGAAAACTGTTATAGCATGAAAATATCAGAAGTTAAGCCTTAAAGGGTCACTAAAGGAAATATTTTTTTTAGCTAAATAGCTTCCTTTACCTTACTGCAGTCCTGGTTTCATGTCCTCATTGTTCGTTTTTGCTTTGATGTTGCTGTAATTCCTCTCTGTTCTGGACACTTCTTGGTTGTCTGTTTCCTGATCACCACAGTACTGGGAGATTTCTCACTGTGGTGACTAATCAAGGAGGTGTGATTACTGTGTGTCAGCACCAATCCAGTTTCGTTTTACAAACCATCACTGCCCTCTATTGGCTCTCTCACTCTGTACATCAGAGAACCAGGAAACAACAGCAAAAATGAAACTAAACTGTAGGTACATTATATGATTGTTTTTTATCTATTTTTAATCATTTTTAAAAGGAATCAGTTAACTATTTTGTCTCTATACCCTGTAAACAGTCATTTCAGCAAAAAAAAATTTTTAAATTTACAACTCCTTTAAAGCAGTTGTATACCCACAATAATTATTTTATTTTTTTTACACCTGAAAGGCAAAAGGCATTATGAAATACTTACCTTGGAACGAGGTGTAGAGAACTTACCTGGTCCACGCCGAGCGAGATGTCATCTTGCCTCGGCGTGTCTTCCGGGTATCGCCGCTCCAGCGCTGTGATTGGCTGCGGGGATGTCGTCACTCCCGCGCATGCGCGCGGGAGACTTCATTCCGGCAAGGTCCAGCGGCTGCCGAGCCTTTAGCCGAGGATCCCCGCTGCGCATGCGCCGCTGCAATCAGCGGCGCATTGCGAGGGGAATATCTCCTAAACCGTACAGGTTTAGGAGATATTCTTTATACCTACAGGTAAGCCTTATTATAGGCCTTATTATAGGCTTACCTGTAGGTAAAAGTGGTAGTAAAGACTTTACTACCACTTTAACTAGCAGATCACAACAAGTTAATCTCATATGAACCTACAGCTCTCTCAACATGGCGTCACTATGGTTCAGTCATATTATTGTAGCGGCTTGCTCCTTTTTAAACAGGCGCTGCTGTAAATTTAGAGGGAAGTCTGAGAGCTAGCTTACTCAGACATGTGTGATTTTGAGCAAATTTGGCTTCTGTTCCAGCCATGGCTGTGCTGTGAGTGACCACTATTGTTAGCCTGGGGTGTAGTTGTTACTCCAGGCCAAGGGTGGCAGCAGCTAGGTCAAGGTGATTTGAGTATTTTCCCTCGGCAGCCTATCAGTGGGGTTGATCGTCCCGCTGTGCATGCTGGGGAGGGGTACTTAAGGGACAGACGTCACTGGAAGGGGTCGACGATCCTGAGTCTGTCGTACCACCACCCCCTCGTGTGTGGCCCTCCTGGCCGGGGGTGCGTGTTCCTGTAATCCTGGCTCTGGGACCACATTGGTCCAGGGTTGTGATCTTCTGAGTAGGCCCAGTAGGCAGATTGGGTCTACGCATTGGATTCCTGTGCTGTCCGTCCTGAGGGAAGAATCTGCTTAAGGAAGGACCTATCTTGGAGAGGACCGAGCACGAGGCTGGTGTCTCAAGAGAGCCCTTGAACTTCATCGAAGGATGCACCGTTTATTGAAAAGCTTGATGGTGATCGCCTGTCAGGTTCAAGTTCTACAAGAAGTTTGGAGAGATCCGGGTGCAGAATCCTGTACTGTGAGGATTCCGGAAAGAAAAGTGTCTCCATCTGTGGGAAGGTCTGTGGCAGAGACTGTGGGCCAGATCCACATACATGTGCATCGGCGCAGCGTATCAGAGATACACTACGCCGCCGTACCTTACCTGACGTATATTCGAATCCTCAGCGAGTTCGCGCCTTTAAGTTACGGCGGCGTAATGTATTTCTGGCGGCGGATTTGAAATTGGGCGGGTTGAAGCGCGTCCCCGCGCCGAATGAAATGTGCATGCGTCGTCCAGAAATTTCCCGCCGTGCTTTGCGCGAAATGACGCCTCAACGACGTCATTTTTTTAACTTAGACGTGAGTTACGTCCATCCCTATTCACGGACGACTTACGCAAAAAAAAAAAAAAAATTCAAATTTCGACGCGGGAACGACGGCCATACTTAACATGGCAATTCTATGTATACGCCGCAAAATACCAGCTTTAACTATACGCCAGAAAAAGTCGACTACAGACGACGTTAGAAAATGCGACGGCCGCGCGTACGTTCGTGGATCGTCGTAAATCGCTAATTTGCATACCCGACGTGGAAAACGCCACCCAGCGGACGCCGAAGTATTGCATCTAAGATCCGAAGACGTACACCTGTCGGATCTAACCCAGAAGCCGTCGTATCTTGTTTTGAGGATTCAAAACAACGGTACGACGCGGGAAATTTGAAAGTACGCCGGCGTATCAGTAGATACGCCGGCGTACTTCGTCTGTGGATCTGGCCCTGTGTCATTTGGGCTGCTAGGCTAGTGAGAGAAACCCAGGGCCGATCCAAGGCAGGGTGCACAGGGTGCATTGCACCCAGGCGCCTGCAGAGGTGGGGGCGCCGAACATCTAACAGACTCTTTAACAGAAGCCCTCTCTGTGTTCATCACAGAGGCCCCCCTCCAGGTCCCAATAAAGTACTCTGCTTCTCTTCCTGTATTTTGTTTATTGTTAAGAGATCATGTAAGGATCCCAGGGTAATGAAGACTTCATGGGGGAGCATCTCTGTGGTTGAGTCATTGCCATATAAACATTTGTAAAGGGGAGGAGTTAGTAAAATGACGACGCCCATGTGGGGGCGCCAGAAATATTTCTGCACCCAGGTACCTGTGACCCTAGGATCGGCCCTGGAGAAACCTATCCAGGTGCGCAAAACCCGCTCTGGCTAGAGTGGCGACGAAAGCTGTGTCACTGGAAGCAGGAGTGTTTACCGATTGAAACTACGCACCTGAACCTATCTACCTGTTACCCTTCCACCTCTTCATTCACTTCTTTTATTCTTTTACCAAGTTCAGCAAATAAATCTAAGAAAAAGGGGCCAGATTCACAAAGAGATACGACGGTGTATCTACAGATAGTTACACCATCGTATCTCTGACGTAAACTGGTCCTATCTATGCGCCTGATTCATAGAATCAGATACGCATAGATAGGGCTAGATCCGACAGTGTTACACTGTGTTACACTGTCGGATCTTTTTTTCAATTTAAAAATGGCACCGGGGGCGTTCCCGCTGATTTACGATAAATAATATGTAAATCAGCGAGATACGCAAATTCACGAACGTACGCGGACCCGACGCAGTCTTCTTACGACGTTTCCGTAGCGGCGTACCCGTCGTATACTTACCCCTGCTTTCATCAGGCGCAGCCAATGTCAAGTATAGCCGACGTTCCCGCGTCGAATTTAAATTTGTTAACGTCGTTTGCGTAAGTCGTTCTCGAATACGGACGGACGTCGTTTACGTAAGCGTCGCAACCACTGACGTCCTAGCGACGTCAGTGGGAGCAATGCACGCCGGGAAATTTCGCGGACGGTGCCTGCGCATTTAAATCGGCGCGGGAACGCGCCTGATTTAAATAGTACACTCCCCTAGCCGCGGAATTTGAATTCCGCCGGGGGATTTAGGATCCGTCGTCGCAAGTTTGGAGGTAAGTTGTTTGTGAATTAGCCACTTGCCTCCTAAACCTGCGGGAGCGGATCTTAATTCACGTAGAACGAGCGGATCTATAGATCCGCTGCGCTACGTGAATCTGGCCCAAGAAGTCTAAAGTGTGGACATTAAACTTTTTCAGCTCTCATCTAGTACCCTGGATGGCGATGAAATAGCGGTAACACGCCACCCGAAAATATCCCTTCGGGGGTAGTGCTACATTATTATAGACAGGGCTAGATAATGGTGGATGACCTCTAGCCAGGAAATGAGACGGGGCTCTATCTGATTTGCCTCAGCTTCTAATGCACATGGTGAGAAGATCACAGTGTGCAGTGAAATCAGAGGAAGACACCGCAGTCCAGGAGAGAAGCCGGTACCGGAGAGGAGCTGATACCGGAGAGGAGCCGGTACAACTGGGCAAGACTGAAGGGAAGTTCAGCTTTAAGATCTAGGCAAGTTTACAAGTAACTTATTTTCCTGGAAAAGGTCTGTAAAAATTCTAATTAAAAGTGTTCTAATGCAGTTATTTTTAATCGAACCGGTGTGTAATTAACCACAATGAAACATTAAGCTGTTGGCGGGCCTGATTAGGGATCAATAGGGACGGGCTACCTTGCGATGTTAATGGTCTGTGTCGTTACGTGAGAGCGCGAAGACACTTTCCAGCTCGGTTTACTGATTAGCGAGAAATTGGAGCATTAAAACCCCAAAGCCAGAGTAATTGTGTTTTATAGCTCCAGACAGGAAAGCTAATTATATTTTCCACATATAAAAACTCTGGAAACAGACTGGAACAAGATAAGCCGCGTTTTACTTCGTGTCACCATGTGGTTTGGATCTTAAGAGACTTCGGCCCAGATTCACAGAGAGCAAACACAGTACACCACGCCAACGTAGCGCGGAGAGGCAAGCATTGCATTCAGCAAGCCAGTGCTCCCAACGCTGCGCCAGCGTGGCGTGGGTTTCGAAGGCACACGCCGGCGTAGGTGGAAGTGGGCGTGACCCCATGCAAATGAGGCGTGACCCCATGCAAATGATGGGCCGAGCGCCAGACAGGTACATATCACGAACTGCGCATGCGCCGTGACGTCGACGCATGCACAGCACCCCCCTGCGCCTGCTCACAACCACGCCGGCACAACTGCCTAAGCTACGCCTGATCACCGCGTACGCCATGAACATAACGTACGCCCAGCCAGACACACGTCCAACGCACAATACGCTGGCTTGTGTTCCCTGGTGCAGACCTGTGCATGTCTGTTGCCAGGTTGCACCTCATTTATGGGGAATAACTTTACACCGGACGTACAACTTACGCGCATCTCGCATAGCATGCGCCGGGCACACGAACGATCGTGAATCGGCGTATTTCCCTCATTTGCATGTTTGAATGGCTAATCAATGGGAGCAGCACCATGCGCCCAGCCCATATGTGCGCCCACCCTACGCCGGCGTGTGCAAGCTATGTCGGCGGGGTGTATTCTTCCAGAAGCAAATTTGTGAGGTCAGGCACTAATGTTGGACAAGAAGGCCTGGCTCGTAGTCATTTTGGGCCATATTCTGAGTAAATATCCGCCTGCTTCGCTTAGGGCACTTACACTCCGCTGTCCCAACTTACTGGAGCAGGTGTTGTATTCCCCAACCACTTGCTCCATAAGTTGGGACAGCGGAGTGTAAGTGTCCCGGCGTAGCCTGGCGGATCTCCAAGGGGGCGGCTTCTATTCAAATGAAGCGCGCCCCCGATACAAAAGAACTGGGCATGCGCCGGGGCTGCAAAAAGCCCAGTGCGCATGCTCCAGTTCTCGGCGGAAAACGTCAATGACGCCGACGTGTGCGTCATTGACGTAAAGTCGTATTCAAGAACGACTTACGTAAACGACGTATCCGACGAAAAAACACGACGCGGACCCGACGCCATCCGTAACATGGCCTACGCGAGACTTGCGGAAACTTACCCCTCATATAGCAGGGGTAAGTTTCCGCTTACGCAAACGACGTTAGCGACGGTTACGCGACGCAAACTCGTTCGTGAATCGGCGTAGAAGGATCATTTGCATATGCAAATGACTCCTTCATGTAAATGCCATCTAGCGGCGGCCGGCGTCATTGCATTTAAGTTCCGCCAGTGTAAGTGACTTACAGATGGCGGATCTTAAGTGTATCTATGCAAAAATGATTCTAAGAATCAGGAGCATAGATACACGGGTCAAAAAAGGGAGTTACGATGGAGTATCCTGAGTTACTCCATCGTAACTTTACTCAGAATATGGCCCTTTGAAACTATACATAGGTCCACATGCTCTGCCATGTGGTGTTTTCCTCAGAATCTCAAGGAACCCCTAGCAACCTCTGCAGGAATCCTAGGATAGGTAGTCCAAGGTACCAGCCATTCCCAACCTTTTTAACCCTGAGGAGCCCTTGAAATAATTTGTAGGTCCTGGTGATTCCCCAGTAAAACTAACTCATTGGGGAAAAAAAATAAAATGTTGAGATTTTAAAGGTGCAAATGTACAACAAGATTTTATAGAAAAATTGTATTTATTGAAAATGTAAAAAGGCATGTACAATTGACAGGTGCAGACTGATTGGTTCTCTACATGTTTCGCCCCGAATACTAGCTTCTTCAGGAGAATTAATTATCAGGCACTGTAAACACTGGTGTAAGAGAACTATTAGAGCTGTCCCCGAGAATTCACGGCAATGTGCGCGGGAGCGCGTCCCTTGGCGCCAGACAGTTTATTTAAAGGGTGCACTGATCCCAGCCTAGTGCTGACGGATCTCAGCGGTTTCCGGTCCCTGTTTCCTGTGCCTGTTCCTGTGCTCCTAATCCCGGTTACTGAACCTCGGCTTCCTTGACCTTGCTATTGGACTCGCTTCACCACTGACTCTTGGTTCCTGATCTCCGTGACCCTGTTTCCCACGTGACCCTGTTTCCTGCCTGATGACTTTGTGCCTTGCTGCCCGCTCGCTGCTGAACCCGGCTTCCCATGTGACCACGCTCCTGTCTCCTGTTTTGCTCCGCTCAACTTCCCGGGTACCTGCGACTTTGTCCCTGCAACCTGCTGCGACTTCGTCCCTGCAACCTGCTGCGACTTCCTGCCTTTCAAGATTCGCTTTACCTGCTGCGGGCTTCCGAAGTTACATCTGCGGGCACTCGTGTCTCCCCTGGCCCTTGGTTTCCCCTGTCTCCACTCTCAGCGGGACCAGGGCCAGAGATTCAAGAGAGGCTGACCTCGTCACTTCAGACTTCACCCAGGTACGTGACAACTCTAGAAATAGAGAAAGATTTTTTTTACAAAAAGTTTTATTTTCCTGGATTGGCAGAGAACACAATGGCAAGTTACATCCATAGTCATATGAGTTACCTGTATATTCAAAAGTAGCTAGTAAAATGTTTTGCTTTGAGGCCGCGGAGTCATAGGGATGCAATGGATTGGATCATCTGGTGCAACCATAGAGGGGGATGTACCTATATACACACACAAAACCCGCTTAATGGTCCACCTGAGTTAGAAAAACAAGAACCAAGCAAAGTACAAATCAACAAAAGTTATCTCTGTCATGTCACAGGTAAGACAGAAACAAAAAGTCTATTATATTTCATGTTTTGTTTTCTAAAAAAAACTCTCTCTATTTCCAGTGTTTACAGTGCCTGATAATTCAATTCTCCTGAAGAAGCTACTATTTGTGGCGAAACATGTGGAGAACTAATCAGTCTGCACCTGTCAATTGTACTGTATGATTAGACAGAGTTGAACCTCGGATTACGAGCATAATCCGTTCCAGGAGTATGCTCGTAATCCAAGGTCGCATATCAAGGCGAGTTTTCCCATTGAAGTCAATGGAAACGAAAATAATTTGTCCAGGGACCTCGGCTGTGGAACGCTCTACCAACCACCATCCGACTGGAGTTAGACCACTTGGCCTTCAGGAGAAAGATTAAAACCCATCTCTTCTGAGGTCAAGGGGATGGACACAGCGCCCAGAGGCGATTCAGTTTGCATGTGTTGCGCTATATACGTTTTTCACTCACTAACTCACTTCAATGGGATGCAATACCGAATATGGCCAGAGGTGGGGGGGCACCAGAGAGCGCCGAAAACAGCCGAAAAGGCCTGTGGACACTTCGGCTCATTTCCTGTGCCCCCGTACCTCAGGCCAAATGAGGTACTGCAGGCCAATGTTCGGCTTTTCTCGGCTCCTGCGCCCCCGTATCTCAGGCCAAATTAGGTACTGCAGGCCTATTTTCGGCTCTGCTCGGCTTCTGTGTCCCCGTACCTCAGACCAAATGAAGTACTGCAGGCCTATTTAGCTTGAATTCTGCTAGTCTTGCGAGTCAACGCTCGCAAATCAAAATACTCTCAAACCAAGTTACTCCTTGGTTCCACTGTATTCATATTTTGGACCATGAATTTTTTAATTTTCAATAAATACTATTTTTCTATAAAATCTTGTTGTAAATTTTCACCTTTTAAAATCCCCAAAATTCCTATTTGTTCTGTAAATGTTCTTATTAGGGGATGTGGTGCTGGTATAACTTCAGATGATAAGAAGTAACTCTTCTCATTGGGGGGGGTCAATGGAAATAATAGCCAGTACAATGATGGTTAGTGGGAAGAATACATCCCCTCCTTAATGCCGCGTACACACGATCGGAAATTCCGACAACAAATGTTCAATGTGAGCTTTTTGTAGGAAATTCCGACTGTGTGTAGGCTCCATCGGTTATTTGCTGTCGGAATTTACGACAACAAAAATTTGAGAGCTGGTTCTTAACTGCTTGAGGACCGCCGCACGATGATATACGTCGACAAAATGGCATGGCTGGGCACAAGGGCATACATGTACGTCCCCTTTAAGATTCCAACCGTGGGTCGACCCGGTCCTCTTCTTCGTGACCGTCCCCGCGGGAACAGCGTACCCGATCGCTGCCGGTGTCCCGCGATCGGGTCACAGAGAGGAAGAACGGGGAGAGGTAAGTGTAAACAAACCTCTCCCCGTGCTTCCTAGTGAGCCTGTCACTGATCGTCTGTTCCCTGTCATAGGGAACGACGATCAGTGACATCACACTCCCAGCCACATCCCCCCCACAGTAAGAATCACTCCCTTAGGGCACACTTAACCCCTACAGCACCCCCTCCTGGTTAACCCCTTCACTGCCGGTGTCATTTTTACAGTAACCAGTGCATTTTTATAGCACTTTTCACTGTATAAATGACAATGGTCTCAAAATAGTGTCAAAAGTGTCCGATGTGTCCGCCATAATGTCGCAGTCACGATACAAATTGCTGATCGCCAACATTACTAGATAAAAAAAATATTAATAAAAATGCAATAAAACTATCCCCTATTTGGTAGATGCTATAAATTTTGCGCAAACCAATCAATAAACGCTTATTGCGTTTTGTTTTTTTCCCAAAAATATGTAGAAGACTACGTATCGGCCTAAACTGAGGGAAAAACATTTTTTTATATCTTTTTTGGGGATATTTATCATAGCAAAAAGTAAAAAATATTGAATTTTTTTCAAAATTGTCGCTCTATTTTTGTTTGTAGCGCAAAAAATAAAGGTGGTGATCAAATGGCACCAAAAGAAAGCTCTATTTGTGGAAAAAAAAGGATGCCAATTTTGTTTGGAAGCCATGACGTGCAATTGTCAGTTAAAGCGACGCAGTGCCGAATCGCAAAAAGGGGCCAGGTCCTTTAGCTGCATAATGGTCCGGGGCTTAAGTGGTTAAACTTTCCGACAACAGAAGTTCTTGTCGGAAATTCCAAGCGCCTGTAGACAATTCAGACGCACAAAAATACTACGCATGCTCGGAATCAATTCGACGCCTGCTCGGAATCATTGAACTTCATTTTTCTCGGCTCGTCGTAGTGTTGTACGTGACCGCGTCCTTGACGTTCGGAATTTCCGACAACATTTTTGTGACCGTGTGTATGCAAGACAAGTTTGAGCCAACATTCCGTCGGAAAAAAAAATCCACAGTTTTGTTGTCGGAATTTCCGATCGTGTGTACGCGGCATTACAGTAGTAGTCAGAGTTCCAGCCTTTCATATAGCTAAAATGATCATTGGAATCAGTGGCGGTTCGTCCATAGAGGGCGCTGGAGCGCCGCCCCCTCTAGCTCTCACCGCCACTGAGTCTAATAACATAGATTCATGCATTGCACGAATCTATGTTATTGTCCCGCTGCCGCCCACTATTCAGCTGGCCGGATGTTGAGCACCAGCCAGCTGAATAACGGCAGCTGGTTGGCTGTACGGAAGTGCCTTTCCGAGTACAGCCCTCGGGTCCCCGGAAGCTTATCCTCGGAACGCACAGTGTGTGTGTTCCTTAGATAAGATTGACAGGCGTCTCAGCGAATCAGGTTGGCCGGTTCTGGCTACCGGTAACCTGATTGCCTGAAGCGTCATCGAGGGCGGGAGAAGACATCGAGGCAAGGGTCGAGGACGTGGATGGCTGACTCCAGTAAAGGTAAGTGCCGGGCGAGGGGGGGGGAAGGGGCACAGCGGCGACGAAGGGCACAGTGACATCAATGGGGACAATTGGCACAGCCGTGACAATTAAAGGGCACAGTGACATCAATTGGCACAGCGGCATGAATGGGCACAGTGGCGACAATTAAAGGGCACAGTGACATCAATGGGCACAGTGGCGACAATGGGCACAGTGGCGACAATTAAAGGGCACAGTGGTGACAATTGGCACAGTGGCGACAATTGATGGCACAGTGGCTGCGTTTGATGGCATGACACAGTGGCTGCGTTTAATGGCATGGCACAGTGGTGACAATTGATGGCACAGTGGCTGCGTTTGATGTCATGGCATAGTGACTGCATTTGATGGCATGGCACAGTGGTGCGAATTGATGGCACAGTGGCTGCATTTGATGGCATGGAACAGTGGTGACAATTGATGGCACAGTGGCTGCGTTTGATGGCATGGCATAGTGACTGCATTTGATGGCATGGCACAGTGGTGCGAATTGATGGCATAGTGGCTGCGTTTGATGGCATGGAACAGTGGTGACAATTGATGGCACAGTGGCTGCATTTGATGGGCACTGTGAGGCTGCAATTTTTTTTTCCGTTTGCGCCCCCCCTAAAAATTTTGAGCACCAGCCGCCACTGATTGGAATGAATGAGATTGCAAGGCATATACGCAAGCCCGGCTGGGAATATTCTGATATGCTCTTGATAAGACTGACAGACAAGGATACTGGGGGGGGTATTGGATGGCTGCAATATACGAATTACCCAACGTTGAATTCTCAGTGATGAAAACCAACCTACAGGTATGTGAGCAGACATAATGGTGTTAACATAGCCATATAGCTTGTCAAGTAGTCACAACTTCTCAGATTTCTCCCCTTCTAATCTTCCCGTCTGTTTTCTAACTTAAGAAAAACTTTCAAAGGGGAATAAAGAAGTAAAAAATAGGAGCTCCGGTGTATGCAGAGCGCACAGCTGCGTGTCAGCTGGATCAAATGTCTAAATCTAAGGCACACCAACTATAATGACCACAATGTTATGGAAATCTCTCTTCCTGAAAAGACGCTGGGGTCATGTCTGGAGACAAGCTTAAGTCCATTCAGGGCCATCAAATCCATATTTAACAGCAAGAGGAGAAAATACTTTGAACTCTAATAGCTGTGGTTGTTGCCCCGGGGGGGTTACGACTAAAGAAGCTGTGAATAATTCACAGGTGTGTATATACAATGGGGATTACTCAAAAGGTCACCAACAGTGGTACTTTTCCTTATTTTACCTTTAGACGTATTGGGCCAGATTCGCAGAGAGATACGACGGTGTATCTCCTGATACTCCGTCGTATCTCTGACTTAGACCCCTTTCACACTGGGGCGTTTTTCGGGCGTTTTTTAGGCGCTTTGGCGTTTAAAAAAAGCCTGTAAAGCGCCTGAAAGAAGCCTCATCTGCAATCCCAATGTGAAAGCCCAAGTGCTTTCAGAGGCCTTTCACACTGCCAGCGCCCGAAAAACGCTGGTAAAGCGCTGCTAAGACCCCTTTCACACTGAGGCGCTTTTCAGGCGCTTTGGCGTTAAAAAAAGCTTCCTCAATGGGAAGGGGGCTTTAGGAGCGGTGTATTAACCGCTCCTAAAGCGCTGCAAAGAAGCTGCATGCAGGACTTTTTTTGACGCCCTGCCAGCTCAGCGCCTCAGTGTGAAAGCACTCAGGCTTTCACATTGGGATTGCAGATGCAGCTTCTTTCAGGCGCTTTTTTTAACGCTAAGACCACTTTCACACTGGGGTGTTTTTCAGGCGCTTTAGTGTGAAAGCACTCGAGCTTTCACATTGGGATTGCAGATGCAGCTTCTTTCAGGCGTTTTACAGGCGCTTTTTTTAACGCTAAAGCGCTTGAAAAATGCCCCAGTGTGAAAGGGCCCTTACACTGGTCGTATCTATGCGACTGATTCATAGAATCAGTTACGCATAGATATGGCTAAGATCCGACAGGTGTAACTGTGTTACACCGTCGGATCTTATTTGTAATTTAAAAATGGCGCAGGGGGCGTTCCCGCTGATTTACGCTGAATAATATGTAAATCAGCGAGATACGCAAATTCACGAACGTACGCGGACCCGACGCAGTGTTGTTACGACGTTTCCGTAGCGGCTTTCCCGGCGTATACTTACCCCTGTTTCTATGAGGCGCAGCCAATGTTAGGTATAGCCGTCGTTCCCGCGTCGATTTTGAATTTTTTTACGTCGTTTGCGTAAATCGTTCTGTAATACGGATGGACGTCATTAACGTAAGCGTCGAAACCACTGACGTCCTAGCGACGTCAGTGGGAGCAATGCACGCCGGGAAAATTCTCGGACTGCGCATGCTCATTTAAAACGGCGCGGGGACGCGCCTGATTTAAATAGTACACTCCCCCTAGCCGCGTAATTTGAATTCCGCCGGGGGATTTACGATCCGCCGCCGCAAGTTTGGAGGTAAGTGGTTTGTGAATTACCCACTTGCCTCTAAAACTTGCGGCAGCGTATCTTAAAACAGATAGATTTTGCGGTCCGCTGATCTTTCTGAATCTAGCCCATTTTGTATGCTTTTGAACTTGTAGGGGCAGATCCACAAAGCACTTACGCCGGCGTATCTCGAGATGTGCGGCTCTAAGTGTAACTATGCGCCAGTGTAACTATGCGCCGTATCCACAAAACGAGATACGCCTGAAAAATAGGTTTTTCCGACCAACGTAATTTTTCTACACCGGCGCATCGTGGGCACAAAAATACGCTGGACGCACCATTGTTTTGCTATGCAAATATGCAAATGAGGCACATACGACGACCCACGAAAGTACGTTTGTCCGGCGCAGGCTACGCGCGGTGCCCGTAAGCTGTACGCCCGGTCTAAAGTTACCCCTCATAAAAGCAGCTTTAACTTTGCACCAGACGTGTGCAGGTCAGCTTCAGCAGCACCGTTAGGGACGAGCTGAGCAGCCACACTTGCAGGACAACAATCTGTATGCCAACATGCCAGGGGCATCCATGGTCATAGCTATACTACTGGCTTTAGATGCACGTAGAAGGAGGAGGGCACGGAGGAGGAGGGCACGGGAGAGGATATACCAACCGCGCATAAACGTCTTTGGCATGGGGGATTCGGAGGTGTATCGCATCTTCAGATTCAGCCCTGCTGCCATCCTGGAATTAACCACAACCCTGCAGGATGACATCACCAGCCAGACACGCCGCTCACATGCAGTGGAGCCACTGGTCAAGGTACTGGCAACACTCCATTTCCTTGCCAGTGGCTCGTTCCAGCGTACAAGTGGAGGTGTGGCTGGGATGGCACAATCCTCCATTAGCAGATGTGTGCACCAGGTTGTCCCCGCAATCCTCAGACGCATGTCCCACTACATCATCACACCCACCCAGGAGCATCTGCGGGTGAAGGCAATGCGTGATTTCTACAGAATTGCCAGATTCCCACGCAGCGTGGGGGCCATTGATTGCACACATGTGGCACTACGGCCCCCCCATGACACAGAGCACATTTATCGCAATCGGAAGCACTGGCATTCAATCAACGTACAGGTGATAGCCGATGCCCAATGCCTCATATGGCACGTCCGTGCCAAACACCCAGGGTCCAGCCATGACAGCTACATATACCATCAAAGCCCCATCCCAATGGAATTCGAACAGAATGTGTATGGGGACAGCTGGCTGGTTGGTGAGTGACATGGGTGTCAGGCATGTCTGTCCCCCCCCCCCCCATGATGCAGACATCACGAGGGGCACATGCACGACTAACATCCTCCTGTCTTTTCCCTTCCAGGTGACGCGGCATATGCACTTGGACCCCATCTCATGACTCCATTCCGGAACCCCCAAACCCCAGGAGAGCAAAGATACAATGAAGCACACGCACGTACCCGTGCAGTGGTGGAACGCACCTTTGGCCTCCTGAAGTCCAGTTTCCGATGCCTGGATAAGTCCGGGGGTACCCTGTTGTGTTCCCCAAACTTTGTGTGCCAGATCATCGGTGCATGTTGTATTCTGCACAACTTCGCCATGAGAAAGGGCCTGCAGATTGACATACGTGATGACCTGACCCCCGAACCTTGGCCTGGAGCGAGAACGACATCCCAGACAACAATAGTGGCCACTCACAGTACAGCCATGGCTGGAACAAAAGTCCAAATTTAGTGAAAAAATCATACAGTCAACTAACTCTCAGACTACCCTCTAAATTTAAAGTAGTGCCAGCTAGAAAGTAGCAGAACACAAAAAAAATAAAAAATCTGTATTTTTACATTTATTTATCAAAAACAAAACAAAAAATAGCAGTGATTAAATACTTAAATTCAAAAATCCAAAATAATAACTAACTAATACCGCATTACCACAAAAATACCACAAAAAACAATTAAAAATAATTGATCTTTTTTCATTTATTTATCTTTTTTTTTTTTTAAACAGTAGTGATGAATTACTAAAATTCAAAAATCCAAAATAATAACTAACTAATAATAACTATTAAATTATAGGTCTTGGATTTTTTTTTTTTTGTAACACAAAAATAAATAAATAAAAATAAAAAGGTATTTTTTCATTTATTTATAAAAAAAAAGTGATTAAGGGCCAGATTCACCAAAGAGATACGACGGCGTTTCTCCTGATACGCCGTCGTATCTCTGTTTCTATCTATGCGACTGATTCATAGAATCAGTAACGCATAGATATCCATAAGATCCGACAGGTGTAATTGTTTTACACTGTCGGATCTTAGGATGCAGTACCGCGGCCGCCGCTGGGGGGAGTTCGCGTCGTAAACCAGCGTCGGGTATGCAAATTAGGAGTTACGGCGATTCCCGACGGATTTTCGCGTTCGCTACGTCGCCGCTAGTCTAGTTTCCCGTCGCAAAGTTAGTCGTCGTTTGACCTCCCCTAACTTTACTCAGCAATCGTATTGCTGTTTAAAGTATGGCCGTCGTTCCCGCGTCGAAATTTTAAAGTTAACGTCGTTTGCGTAACACGTCCGGGAATACGTAAGTACGCTACGCGCGTCGCAGTTCGAAAAAATGACGTCACGGCGTGCAAAGCACGACGGGAATTGCGAAACTGAGCATGCGCAGTAGGTCCGGCGCGGGAGCGCGCCTAATTTAAATGGCACACGCCCATTTGAATTGGCCCGCCTTGCGCCGGAGGCTGCCAGCGTAGTTTTCATCGCAAGTGCTTTGTGAATCAGGCACTTGCGATAAAAACTTGCGGCGGTGTAACATATCTACGATACGTTATGCCGCCGCTCACCTGCGTGAATCTGGCCCTAAATACTTAAATTCAAAAATCCAAAATAATAACTAACTAATACCACATTACCACAAAAATACCACAAAAAAATATATAAAAAATCTGTCTTTTTTTATTTATTTATCTTTTTTTTTTAAAAACAGCAGTGCTGAAATACTAATATTAAAAAATAATAACTAACTAATAATAACTATTCAATTATAGGTCTTGGAATTTTTTTTATTTGTAACACAAAAAAAATCTGTATTTTCTCATTTATTTATCAAAAAAAGAAAAAAAACAGCAGTGATTAAATACTTAAATTAAAAAATCCATAAATAATAATAACTAACTAATAATAACTATTAAATTATAGGTCTTAGAATTTTTTTTTTTTTTAACACAAAAAAAATGTATTTTTTCATTTATTTATAAAAAAAAAAAAAACAGCGGTGATTAAATACTTAAATTCAAAAATCCAAAATGATAACTAACTAATACCGTGTTACCACAAAAATACCACATTTTTTTTGTAAAACAGCAGTGATGAAATACTAAAATTCAAAAATCCAAAATAATACCTAACTAATAATAACTTTTTAATTATAGGTCTTGGAATTTTTTTATTTGTAATACAAAAAAAATCTGTATTTTTTCATTTATTTATCAAAAAAAAACAGCAGTGATGAAATACTAAAATTCAAAAATCCAAAATAATAACTAACTAATAATAACAACTATTAAATTATAGGTCTTGAAAAATGTTTTTATTTGTAACACAAAAAAAAAAGTATTTTTTCATTTATTTATCAAAAAAAAGTGATTAAATAATTAAATTCAAAAATCCAAAATAATAACTAACTAACTAACAATAACTATTAAATCATAAGTCTTGGACTTTTTTTTTATTTGTAACACAAAAAAAGAAAAAAGTAAAATAAAAAGGTATTTTTTCATTTATTTATAAAAAGAAAACCGCAGTGATTAAATACCGGTACTTAAATTCAAAATTCCAAAATAATAACTAACTAATACCGCGTTACCACAAAAATACGATAACATTTTTTTCACTATTTTTAATCATTTATTTCCTTATTAAGAACATATAAATAAAAAAGCGCTGATTAAATACCATCAAAACAAAGCTCTATTTGTGTGAAAAAAAAAATCTGAAATTTCATATGGATACAGTGTAGCATGACTGCGCAATTGTCACTCAAAGTGCCACAGCGCTGAAAGCTGAAAAAAAATAAGAAAATATCCTGGACAGGAAGGAGGGAAAAGTGTCCGGTATGTAAATGGTTAATAGTGGAGCAGAGGTGCTCGGCAGACAAAGGGTTAAACCAATGTCCCCCCCCCCTCCCCCCTCCTCCCTAGCAGCTGTTAGAAGCTTTGTTTACTTAACTGACATTCTGTTGCCATGGCGCCAACATTGGAGTTATGTGACGTCACAGTGAGGAGGAGGGGAGGGGCTATATAAGGAGGTGGGGCCGGCAGACAAGCCTTACTGTCAGAATTGATCGGAGCTTCGAAGCGATAACACGTCTTTAGAGAAGTGCTCGTTTTATCAGCGATTGTTGACAATTCTACGTTTTATAAGCGGATAAATCTTTTCAGATTAACTGCATTTAGGAAGAAAAACAAATTATATTTCTTATTAACTTAAGAAAAAAAATGACGACTCCAATCACTATTCACGATATGGAGAGATTGTACGGACTCCTCCCAGAATTCCCAGGCGCTTCTACTGTAGTGAGGGGGCTGATTGAATTGCTGAGCTTCCTGCGAGATCGCGCCGCGTCAGAGAAGGAGAAAGATGAACGGATCAGGGGATTGGAGGAGAAGGTGGGATCCATGGAAACGGGGATCCTATCCCAGAAAGGGGAAAATCAGATCGCAGCACAAGAGCTGCAACAGGTAAGAAAACATTGGAATGTCTCATTATTATATTCACATGAAATCAGAAGATCTACAGGAGGCTCAGATCACAGCCAGGATACAAAAACTGCTTATTTCCAGAAAGTGACAGTTATTTCTGTGGCAGTTATTTTTCAGCTGAGAATAAAGACATTTGAATATGACAGTTAAAGTGGCTGAAAAATACAGATCCCTGTTATTGGGTACAATGTTTGTGAATGGAGCCGGGATCATGTAGGGGGAGGGAAAAAAGCTGCAGAGTATGTAAGGCGCTGTCAGAAATCATGGGACTCCCCCCCCCCCGTACAGTCTTCCTGATAAGGGGGGGGGGGCATTGAAGTCATCAGGGGGAGTTTTTGCATTGAAGTCAATGGGGACATGATTTTTGCATTGAAGTCAATTTGATGCGTTTTTGCATTGAAGTCAATGGGGACGTGATTTTTGCATTGAAGTCCATATGATGCGTTTTTGCATTGAAGTCAATGGACCCGATTTTGCATTGAAGGGACGATTTGGCATTGAAGTCAATGGGACGCAATTTTGCATTAGAGTCAATAGGGCGCGTTTTTGCAATAAAGTCAATAGGGCGCGTTTTTGCGTTGATGTCAATGGTATTGCATTTTTTGCATTGAAGTCAATGGATCCGATTTTGCATTGAAGTCAATGGATCCGATTTTGCATTGAAGTCAATGGATCCGATTTTGCATTGAAGCCAATGTACATGATTTTGCATTGAAGTCAATGGTATTGAGATTTTGCATTGAAGTTTATTTTTGGTATAAGTTGACCTTTTTTACATTCCGTTACTTGCGGGTTCAGTCACCAGAGGGATGATGGGTGAATCGGTGTTCCCTGATCTCCCTCTGTTCCACCCACCAACACCCACCATGACCATTCCTAGCGCCCCGGGGGGGGGGGGGGCAGCAGAGCCTGGCATACATGGCGGGGGGGGGGCAGCAGAGCCTGGCATACATGGCGGGGGGCAGCAGAGCCTGGCATACATGGTGGGGGCAGCAGAGCCTGGCATACATGGCGGGGGGGCAGAGCCTGGCATACATGGCGGGGGGGCAGAGCCTGGCATACATGGCGGGGGGAGCAGCAGAGCCTGGCATACATGGCGGGGGGGGCAGAGCCTGGCATACATGGCGGGGGGTGGGGGGGTCAGGTAGGAGAGTGTCAGCGTCTTACATGGCTGGCAGTGAAAGGGCTAATCACACTTTGTGCCACTGGCCCCCAAAACCTGCATTACATATTACAGACTATAAAGGAAACGCTGAAATGTAATCGATTTTCTTCTTCTCCTTCCAGGCAAAAATGAAGATTGAGGAGCCACAGAGGGATCGGCACGAGGACAACGAACGAATCAAGGCAGACGGAGGATCATCAGGTATGAGTTCTAATAATAATCTCCAACATCAAACACTGAGCATGGAACACCTTCAGATGGTTCCAGAAACACCAAATAATGACCTCAGCCGGTCGTCTATGGAGGGAATCTCAGCTGCTCCTGCAGGGCCCGCCCCCGATTTTCCATCCATGTATGGGCTCCCTGCTTGTACACAAGTCCATCCATCAAACGACTTGTGTACAACCAGCCTGTCGGGTTTCTCTGGTTTCTCCAGAATGATTAGTGTTGCCCGTGGCTATAGCCGGCAACACCAACCATTGTGTTCTGCCCACAGGGAAGGGCCCACCCCCCTCTCCCCGCCGGCAGAACACAATAGTGATGCAGGAGGATACCGACTGTGGTGGAAGAAAGGAAAATTGTACAGTGTATGGCCTGCCTTAAAACGGCCCTCATAGAAATGAAGACATTACAATAGAACACAAAATACCTTACAAATCTAATATAATAGTGGTGCACAAATGAGAATTCACCATGCCGGAAAATCGAAAGGGACAGTTTTTTTTTAAATGTAGAATTTTTTTTAATTAATGTGGCTGGCATTTTTGCACTGAGGTCAATAGTACACGTTTTTACATTGAAGTCAATGGGATGCGATTTTGCACTAACCACTTCATTACTGGGCACTTAAACCCCCTTCCTGCCCAGACCAATTTTCAGCTTTCAGCGCTGACGCATTTTGAATGACAATTGCGCGGTCATACAACACTGTACCCAAATTATATTTTTATCATTTTTTTCCCACAAATAGAGCTTTCTTTTGGTGGTATTTGATCATCTCTGCAATTTTTATTTTTTGCGCTATATACAAAAAAAGACACAATATTTTTTACTTTTTGTTAGAATAATATCCCAATTAAAAAAACAAAAAACAAAAAAAATTCCCTCGGTTTAGACCGTTACGTATTCTTCTACATATTTTTGTTAAAAAAAATCGCAATAAGCGTATATTGATTGGTTTGCGCAAAAGTTATAGCGCCTACAAAATAGGTGATAGATTTATGATTTTTTTTTTTTTACTAGTAATGGCGGCGATTTGCGTTTTTTTTTTTTTGTCAGGCCTGCGATATTTCGGCGGACGTATTAGACACTTTTGACACAATTTTGGGACCATTCACATTTATACAGCGATCAGTGCTATAAAAATGCACTAATTTCTGTATAATTGTGACTGGCAGGGAAGGGGTTAACACTAGGGAGTGAGGAAGGGGTTAAATGTGTATGTCGGGTGTGCTCTAACTGTGTGGGGGGAGAGGGACTGACTGGGGGAGGTGACCGATGCTGTGTCCCTATGTACAAGGGACACAGATCGGTCTCCTCTCTCCCTGACAGCACGTGGAGCTCTGTGTTTACACCCCATCATTACACACAGAGCTCCACGTCCCTGCTGTCACCGCCGATCGTGGACATCGCGGCCGCCAGGCACACGCATCGGCCTCTCATCGATGCGCCGGGCACGTTGTTTCCCCGCTGTGCGCCCCCAGCGGCGTGCACGGGGAATGTCAACAACAGGACGTCCAGGGACGTCCACTCGGCACTTGAGAGCCGTGCTGTGGACGTCTTTCATCTATAGCGCGGATCTCAAGTGGTTAAAGTCAATAGCTTTTATATTGAAATCAATGGGACGTGAGTTTGCATTGAAGTCAATAGGGGGAGTTTTTGCATTGAAGTCAATGGGACACGATTTTGCATTGAAGCCAATAGGATGCGATTTTGCATTGGAGTCAATAGGAGGCAGCATGCTGTAATTGGTACCGTTTTTTTTTCTATTGGCAAAACACTGATAACCCTTTTTTCAGCCGATGAGTTTCAGCAGCTGATATATTGGTGCATCCCTAATATACAATACACAATCATTTACTTTCTTTATTGATGTAGAACAATATCAATTAATAACAATATTTTTTGTTTCCAGCTAAGACAAACCAAGACTTGGCCGAACCTCAAGAAAAGTCTGCAGAGATGGCCATGGTAATCACCAAACCTCAAGAAGAGTCTGCAGAGATGGCCATGGTAATCGCCGAACCTCAAGAAGAGTCTGCAGCGATGGCCATGGTAATTGCCGAACCTCAAGAAGAGTCTGCAGAGATGGCCATGGTAATCACCGAACCTCAAGACAAGTCTGCAGAGATGTCCATGGTAATCACCGAACCTCAAGAAGAGTCTGCAGAGATGGCCATGGTAATCACCAAACCTCAAGAAGAGTCTACAGCGATGGCCATGGTAATCACCGAACCTCAAGAAGAGTCTGCAGAGATGGCCATAGTAATCACCGAACCTCAAGAAGAGTCTGCAGAGATGGCCATGGTAATCACCAAACCTCAAGAAGAGTCTACAGCGATGGCCATGGTAATCGCAGAACCTCAAGAAGAGTCTGCAGAGATGGCCATGGTAATCACCAAACCTCAAGAAGAGTCTGCAGCGATAGCCATGGTAATTGCCGAACCTCAAGAAGAGTCTGCAGAGATGGCCATGGTAATCGCCGAACCTCAAGAAGAGTCTGCAGCGATGGCCATGGTAATCACCAAACCTCAAGAAGAGTCTGCAGCGATAGCCATGGTAATTGCCGAACCTCAAGAAGAGTCTGCAGAGATGGCCATGGTAATCGCCGAACCTCAAGAAGAGTCTGCAGCGATGGCCATGGTAATCGCCGAACCTCAAGAAGAGTCTGCACAGATAGCCACGGTAATCGCTGAACCTCAAGAAATGTCTGCAGAGATGGCTATGGTAATCGCCGAGCCTCAAGAAGAGTCTGCAGAGATGGCCATGGTAATCGCCAAACCTCAAGAAGAGTCTACAGCGATGGCTATGGTAATCGCCGAACCTCAAGAAGAGTCTGCAGCGATGGCCATGGTAACTGCCGAACCTCAAGAAGAGTGTGCAGCGATGGCCACGGTAATCGCCGAACCTCAAGAAGAGTCTGCAGCGATGGCCATGGTAATCGCCAAACCTCAAGAAAAGTCTACAGCAATGGCCATGGTAATCGCCGAACCTCAAGAAGAGTCTGCAGCGATGGCCATGGTAATCGCTGAACCTCAAGAAGAGTCTGCAGCGATGGCCATGGTAATCGCTGAACCTCAAGAAGAGTCTGCAGCGATGGCCATGGTAATCGCCGAACCTCAAGAAGAGTCTGCAGCGATGGCCAAGGCAAATGCCGAACTTCAAGA
Organism: Rana temporaria; assembly: GCF_905171775.1. NCBI lineage: Eukaryota > Metazoa > Chordata > Amphibia > Anura > Ranidae > Rana > Rana temporaria. The sequence continues at coordinate 410,670,825 of NC_053493.1, read as the reverse complement.
AGAGTCTGCAGCGATGGCCATGGTAATCGCTGAACCTCAAGAAGAGTCTGCAGAGATGGCCATGGTAATCACCGAACCTCAAGAAGAGTCTGCAGAGATGGCCATGGTTATCGCCAAACCTCAAGACGAGTCTGCAGAGATGGCCATGGTAATCGCCGAACCTCAAGAAGAGTCTACAGCGATGGCCATGGTAATCGCCGAACCTCAAGAAGAGTCTGCAGAGATGGCCATGGTAATCACCGAACCTCAAGAAGAGTCTGCAGAGATGGCCATGGTAATCGCCGAACCTCAAGAAGAGTCTGCAGAGATGGCCATGGTAATCGCCGAACCTCAAGAAGAGACTACAGCGATGGCCATGGTAATCGCCGAACCTCAAGAAGAGTCTGCAGAGATGGCCATGGTAATCACGGAACCTCAAAAAGAGTCTGCAGCGATGGCCATGGTAATTGCCGAACCTCAAGAAGAGTCTGCAGAGATGGCTATATTAATCGCCGAGCCTCAAGAAGAGTCTGCAGAGACGGCCATGGTAATCGCCAAACCTCAAGAAGAGTCTACAGCGATGGCCATGGTAATCGCCGAACCTCAAGAAGAGTCTGCAGCGATGGCCATGGTAATCGCCAAACCTCAAGAAGAGTCTGCAGCGATGGCCAAGGCAAATGCCGAACCTCAAGAAGAGTCTGCAGCGATGGCCATGGTAATCGCCGAACCTCAAGAAGAGTCTGCAGCGATGGCCATGGTAATCACCGAACCTCAAGTTGAGTCTGCAGCGATGGCCATGGTGATCACTGAACCTCAAGAAGAGTCTGCAGAGATGGCCATGGTAATCGCCGAACCTCAAGAAGAGTCTGCAGAGATGGCCATGGTAATCGCCGAGCCTCAAGAAGAGTCTGCAGCGATGGCCAAGGCAAATGCCGAACCTCAAGAAGAGTCTGCAGCGATGGCCATGGTAATCACCGAACCTCAAGAAGATGCTGGAGCCGAAAATCTGAACGGCAGGATGGACCTGAACAGGACAAAGGAGGAGGTAAGTGTCTCTTTTCACATCCCCCCACCATAAACTCTACTGGCCAATCCCAATACAATGGCATAATGTGCTAGTATGCTAGTATGCATCACATACTAGCACATTATAACATAGTCACCTTGGAACAAAGCCCCCCAGCGCTGTCTTCCGGGTTCGCGAGCTCCGGCTATGCGATTGGCCGGAGCCGCAGCAACGTCACTCCTGCGCATTCGCACAGGAGCCGCCGTTTCTGGCACGGGTACTGGAGGTCCAGGAATGTAAGCTAGACCTTCAGAGCGCGTGCGCCGATGATCTCATTGGCTGCATGCACTTTGAATATCTCTTAAACTGCCCAAGTTTAGGAGATAGATTCATGGTACCTACAGGTAAGACTTATTGTAGGCTTACCTGTAGGTACAAGTGATAGTACAGAGTTCACTTCAAATATGGAAAGTGGAAGTTTTATACTAAATGTTGACTTTTCCTCAAAGAGTCAAGCTTTGCCCCGCCCCCACCATGAAGACCACTCGTATGCCTGTGTATTTGTTGTAACTTTTCTCACTTTATTTTCTCTACAGATCTACAAGATGAAGGATCGACAGATGACCAACCAACTGATCAAGCAAATGACCAGCACACAGCTCTTCCGGCCGGGACAATGTGACACTGCGCCCGCCATAGAGTAAGTAATAACTAGATGGCTTTTTTCTCACATCTGGTTTGATATAAACTAAACTCAGGGGAAGCATATGTATACATCAGGGGAATAGATAAGGGAGCGGGTAAGGGGGGTTCATCCACCCAAGAGAATCCTGTCAAAATGCCCAGCCAGAGGGCCATTATTAAGGCAGCAAGATTACCCCTATGGTGCTCAAGCCCCATCAGTTGAATAAGGGGACCCCTCAGGAGGCATAACATTTACTAGGATTGGGCACCTACCCCCACATCTCCTGATGCTTACAATACCTGCACACAGGTCTCAATACCGGCAACTGGCAGTGCAGAGCCGAGGGAACCCCTAGACTCCTCCTCGGCTCGGGCATAGCTGAGGGGAGACCTGAGAGGTACGGGTTTTCTTGCCTCTGTGTAGCTGTATTCACTTATTGTTGTGTAACTTGTCATGAAAAGATCGTTTATACATAGACCGGTGCGTGTACACCTCCACAGTTATCATCCAGAGCACCCCAAAAACACAGAACCCCAAAAATTGAATATTTACCATTCTATACTGTCTCGTGATTGGCCAGTGAGAACACCATTAGATTGATGGGTCAACCGAGAAGCCAATGAGGCGGGGCCAAGTGCCGTTTTTTCTTTAGTGAAGACTTGTATTTGTATGTTATTATGTCCTCAATTTTAGGGGGCCCCCCCGGGGGACTCTGGAAAGTCACTTATGATATGTGCTGGCACCAACATTCTGAAAACACATTACACCGGAAAAAATGAGTAAAAAGACTTATTAGTATTATGATAGCGGAGCAATGAAATAACCTCCAATTGTTTTTATCTTCTAGGCCTGCAGAACGCGCTGACATCACATGGCTTCCCGCTGCCAGCCAATCACTGGGAAGACACAGCAAGTGCTTTGAGTGAGTATATTATTCTTCTATAAAGATGCTTAATACGGTACTCTTCACGTGTATGTACCTGGACACGGCAGTACCGGGAGCATAAGTATATTACTATTATATCACTATATTTATTATTGTGTTTTACTTCTGTACTTACCTTATTTTTTTTTCATTAACAGAAAGAAGTGGAGCACACCAAGACCTCCCGCTGTACCGGAAAAGGATACAAAGAAGCCCTTGCCACTTCGAAAAGTCGTAATGTAAGTATCAGGAAACAAAATTAGATTCTTTGGGGACTTCAGATCTTCTGCACTGCCATGTTGCATTTGGAAGCTGGTTGTTCACTCACGGCCGGTGCCCCTACTGAGCATGTGCAATATCATGGGCACTCTGGAAAGTCACTTATGCTGCGTACACACGGTCGGAATTTCCCGACAAGAAAAGTTTGATGTGAGCTTTTGGTCGGAAATTCCAAACGTGTGTAGGCCCCATCTGACTTTTTCTGTCGGAATTTCCGACAGCAAAAATTTGAGAGCTGGTTCTCAATTTTTCCTTGAAGAAAAGTTCTTTGCCCGTAAATTCCCATGCTCTCTATGCGATTCCGACGCACACAAAAACATGCATGCTCAAAATCAAGTCGACGCATGCTCGCATTGAACTTAATTTTTCTCGGCTCGTCGTAGTGTTGTACGTCACCGCGTTCTTGGCGGTCAGAATATTGTGAGACCGTGTGTATGCAACACAAGTTTGAGCCAAGATTCCGTCGGAAAAAAATCCACGGTTTTCTTGTGGGAATTTCCGATCGTGTGAACGCGGCATTAGGATATGTACCGGCGCCAACATTCTGAAAACACATTACACAGGAACAAATGAGTAGAAAATGTATTAGTATTATCATAGCAGAGCAATGAAATAACCTCCAATTGTTTTTTGTCTTCTAGGCCTGCAAAACACGCTGACATCACATGGCTTCCCCCTGCCGGCCAATCACTGGGAGGACACAGCAAGTGCTTGGAGTGAGTATATTATTCTTCTATAAAGATGCTTAATACGGTACTCTTCACGTGTATGTACCTGGACACGGCAGTACCGGGAGCATAAGTATATTACTATTATATCACTATATTTATTATTGTGTTTTACTTCTGTACTTACCTTATTTTTTTTCATTAACAGAGAGAAGTGGAGCACACCAAGACCTCCTGCTGTACCGAAAAAGGACACAAAGCAGCCCGTCCAACTTCGAAATGTCGTAACGTAAGTATCAGGAAAAAATTTTTTGATTCCTTGGGGACTTCAGATCTTCTGCACTGCCATGTTGCATTTGGAAGCTGGTTGTTCACTCACAGCCGGTGCCCCTACTGAGCATGCGCAATATCATGGCCTGCAGAGAGACTGATCCTGTAGCCCCCTGGGATGTGTGATGTGTATCCCCCCTGGGCCCTCTGGAAAGTCACTTAGGATATGTGCTGGTGATCTGCCGATATGGTTACTCCTATCGATATGGTTCCCGTCTTGACTGCGCAGGCGCAATCCGAGCCGACGCAAATCACCGAACCTGAGCAGCTATAGCAAGAGGTCCAGGGCGACGTGGAATTTGCTGTAAGTGGCCAGACGGCCTCACGCCCTCGCTTTGCTCGGACGGCTCGCTGCGCTCGCTCGGCCTTCTGGCTCTTTTTTTAACATCCTCCAATCCACGGGGACGTTAAGGAAGGAGCCTGGATGCCGCCTGAGGTTCAGAGATTTCCGTGGGCTTCGTCTGCGCTGTCAAGCAGGGAACTATATCGATAGGGGAATTAGATCGACAGGACACCGGCACCGACATTCTGAAAACACATTACACAGGAACAAATGAGTAAAAAAATGTATCAGTATTATCATAGCAGAGCAATGAAATAACCTTCAATTGTTTTTTGTCTTCTAGGCCTGCAAAACGCGCTGACATCACATGGCTTCCCACTGCCAGCCAATCACTGGGAAGACACAGCAAGTGCTTGGAGTGAGTATATTATTCTTCTATAAAGATGCTTAATACGGTACTCTTCACGTGTATGTACCTGGACACGGCAGTACCGGGAGCATAAGTATATTACTATTATATCACTATATTTATTATTGTGTTTTACTTCTGTACTTACCTTTTTTTTTTCCATTAACAGAGAGAAGTGGAGCACACCAAGACCTCCCGCTGTACCGAAAAAGGATACAAAGAAGCCCGTCCAACTTCGAAATGTCGTAAAGTAAGTATCAGGAAACAAAATTTGATTCTTTGGGGACTTCGAATCTTCCGCACTGCCATCTTGCATTTGGAAGCTGGTTGTTCGCTCACAGCCGGTGCCCCTACTGAGCATGCGCAATACCAGGTCCTGTAGCCCCCTGGGATGTGTGATGTGTATCCCAGGAGTCTACATGTGATCTGGGTGGGCCGAGGGTTCCTCATTGTCCCCTAGGTGTGGAATGAGGAAGTGGGAGAGAGTATCTTTTTTGTGTAAAAGGTTGGGGGGGGGGGATAATGCTTAAACTGGGTAAACACTTTGAGATTTTTTTGGCTGTTCAACTAGCGGGTTGAATAGAAGAAAACTCAGATTCCTGCATTGACTCAAGCAATGTGAATGAAGGGATCTACCCTGCTGCACTATTGTATTCTGACAGTGGGGATTCCCCCTCCATCCAGTCTAACGATCGGCTTCTGTTGAGCAGAGAGGGGTACACACAGACTGAAATTTCTATATGTGTATTCCCAGCTTTAGTGTCCTTTTCGGGTGCAGGTCTCCTCTTTAATTAAACTAAGAAAATAAAGCACCTGTGCCAACCAGAGTGACCCGTGTGATCGGCAGTCTTGCCTATACCATTGGGGTCATGGGTTTTAGCTTCACAAAACCAGTCAATGGACAGAGGCAGGGAAATTCCTTTACAATTCTCCATACAATTGGTGCCCATCACATAGGCGTTAGGTGTGAAGTTTTATAAAAATGTCAGCGATGATAAAGTACCATAGTAAAGTCTAAACTCATCTCTTCTTTTTGTAACAGGGACAGCCAGGTGGAGGACATCCAAACTCCGCAGAAGAAGAGTTTTGTCCAAAATACCATCCAGTATATGAGGAAAAAGGTTCAGAAGAAGACACCGATCATCCCAAGTGTCGTAACAATTGTAAGTACTCTAAAAAGATTGGGACAGTAGGGTGATCACTATAATGGTTCATTGGTTAGAACTGTGGCTGTTCATGACTGGGGTCCTAGGTTTGCAGCATTTCCTAGGTCCCACTCTAAACCAATTTTTCACCCATGTCTCCTCCATCTGATCTCTATATATTAGTAATATGTGTAGACGTTTCTGTATTTAATACATTTTTATCTAATTTTCTCCACCAGGAACTGCCAACACCAAAAGAGCCTGCTGCTCCCCCGAAAAGATCACTATTCCCAAACATCATGCGCGGCAGAGGTAAGGCACCCGTCTATAATCATCATTTGTGTTTAGATAGCGAAGGAAAAAGAAGAGGATGAGTCACACTGCTGATCTCGTGACGTACCAAGGCCCGTTCCATAAGACACACCGGGGCCTGTGAAATGTAGTCTGACCAGAACCAAACAATCCACTTAGATTACAGAAAACACACCCAGACAACGTTTTCAGAGGGGAGAGAACCTCCAAATTCACGCTGGAATCCCCACTTCCACAGATACCACTAAACATAAGGAGTCTTGTCTGGCATGACGCCGAATCCGGTTTCGTCCATAGGCCTGACGTGATCTTATCCTGAAATCTAGTCATTATTATCATGCCGTTAGAAAATTCCCCACTTCTTATTCTTTATCCAGAACGTCTATGGGCGATTCTCATATAATATGGAAGTTATACTAAAGATTGATGAGATCAGTATGTGTGATACATTCAACCTTCGTTTTTTTATTCTTAACCTAATCATAATCATAATCCCAACGTGTGTGTAATACGTACTCTCTTCACTATTCCCTTATATTTTGTGGTTTATTTATATCTCTCTTTGTTTACTCCCTCAGGAAATCTCGTAACGAGAAAATGAATCAACGATCAACATACGCAAGGCCAATCAAGAGGGCGGGATCATTTTTAATTTTCTATTTCACTCCCAGCCATGACTCCCATATGGCTGGGACCTACTGTTTTAGGGGGTTAGGTTTAGGTACCGTAGTAAGGGTTCAGGGTTAGAGGTTAGAGATGGGTTTAGAGTTAGGGGGTTAGGGTTCAGGGGGTTAGAGATGAGGGGTTACAGGGTTATTTGATAGAAAAAATTCCTGGACTGCCGCACTCCTTGAAACAATGTCTTTATTCAGCAAAAAAAAAAATCAAAAACACAAAACAACCAAAAACAGTGCAGTCAAAAAGGAGAGGTGGACAAAAGGAAAAGGGTGGCTGACATGTTTCACATCTTTCGATGCTTAGCCGTAGCTCTTACAAGGGTTAGAGATGGGTTTAGGGTGTGGTTAGGGATGGGTTTAGGGTTAGGGTTCAGGGGGTTAGGGTTTAAGGGGTTAGAGATGAGTGGTTACAGGGTTAGGGATGGGTTTAGGGTTAGGGTTCAGGGGGTTAGGGATGGGTTTAGGGTGTGGTTAGGGATGGGTTTAGGGTTAGGGTTCAGGGGGTTAGGGTTCAAGGGGTTAGAGATGAGTGGTTACAGGGTTAGGGATGGGTTTAGGGTTCGGGTTCAGGGTCAGGGAGTTAGATTTGAGGTTAGAGTCAGGTGTGGTGGTTGCAGCCTGTCACCTTGGGGGGGGGGGTGCGGGTGCGGGTTGCAGCCTATCACCTTGGGGGGGGAAGGATGCAGCCTTTCACCTCGGGGTGACTTAGGGCTTAGGGGGTTCAGGAAAGGGGTTAGGATGTTAGGGTTAGAGCTTGTAGTTAGGATTTGGGTAGGGGCCAAAGTTAGGGGTCAGGGGTAGAGTAGGGATTCGGCTTATGGGTTAAGGTTTTTTGGAGGGTAAAGGGTAGGTATAGTGGTCTAGGAATAGGCCTAGGTGTACAGCTAGGGTTAGGAATTAGGGTTAAGGGTTAGGATTATTAGGTTTGGGTTAGGTTTTTCTTTGTTAGTCAGAAGAAGAACATTTGAACTGTAGAGAACATGTCTTGGAAGGAAACATTCTTATTCGGAGGACATGGTCTGATAAGGATCGTAAACTGCTCTAAGATCTAGAGCATAGTGGGCCCCATATTGACCACCATTAGGTCTCATGCTGGGTATCGGCCTTCCAAGGGGTCAGGAAGGAATTTTTCCCTGTGGGGGCAAATTAGACAAATGCTTTCATAGGGTTTTTCGCCTTCCTCTGGATCAGCACCTTATATCGCTGATTCAGGGAGTATCCGATCGTCTTGAAAGGTCAGGAATTTTATTTTTCCCTTTTATAAGGTTCTTTTTTCTTTTTTTCAGCCTTCCCTAAATTTAGGGTAATGGTTATGTAACTACACAATTTTATGTAATTGTAATTACTATCATTCAATAAATATATTATATATAATAAATATATGCCGTAGCATGGGGAAGGGGTGGAGGGTCGATTTGACCCTAACATTAGGGGCGGATCCCATGCTTCGGCATATATTTTTTATGCACAGATTGCGTTAAACATTTTTTTTTTTTTTACTATGTTTTATTATATTTGATTTGCCCCTTTCACACTGGGGTAAAAACAGGACTAACATTTATTTACTGACACACACTGGACAACATACAATCCAACATTAGAGAAAGGATGACTAGCATCCAGTAGGGTAGCTTAGTGTAGTTAGTGTAGGTCCTGCCCTAGAAGAGTCTACCTTGCCGTGGTGGGCAGGCTTGGAATCTCTTGGTCAAAAGTGTGTCAGCGAATGGGCAAGAGGATCATTAGATCTTCACTTCTGGCCAATTGATTTTACCAAAGGACTCTTGGTTTTATAGTTGGAAAAGGAAAAAAATGTGTATAGGTCCAGAATTATACTTCCATAAACACACAATAAAAATTTGGTATATTTACATTTGAATTGCTTCTTCTTTTATTTAATCCTTTAATGACCCGGGGGTTATTACCACTTGGATGCACAGGCAACATTTGCCAGGCTGGAACGGGCTTCATCAGTGGCGGCTGGTGCTCCAAATTTTTGGGGGGCGCAAACAAACAACAACAAAAAAATCATCAATTGTAGCCTCACTGTGCCCATCAAACACAGCTACTGTGCCCATCAATTGCCACCACTGTGCCCATCAATTACCACCACTGTGCCCATCAATTGTCGCCACTGTGCCCATCGTTGTGTCGCCACTGTGCCCATCAATTGTCACCACTGTGCCATCAAACGCAGCCACTGTGCCCATCAAACGCAGCCACTGTGCCCATTAATTGTCGCCACTGTGCCAGCAATTGTCGCCACTGTGCCATCAAAAGCAGCCACTGTGCCTGTGCCATCAATTGTCACCACTGTGCCATCAAACGCAGCCACTGTGCCATGCCATCAAACGCAGGCACTGTGCCATGCCATCAATTGTCCCCACTGTGCCATCAATTGTCGCCACTGTGCCCATCAATTGTCACCACTGTGCCCATCAATTGTCGCCACTGTGCCCATCAATTGTCGCCACTGTGCCCATCAGTTGTTGCCACTGTGCCCATCAATTGTCGCCACTGTGTCCATCAATTGCCACCAGTTTGCCCCCTCAATAACCTCCAGATTGCTCCCCCCCCCAGTCACACGGCACTTACCTTTCTCGGGTCAGTCAACCTCCCTCCACGCTCCCTCGATGTCTTCTCCCGAGTCCCGCCCTCGATGTCGCTTCAGCCAATCAGGTTACCGGTAACCAGACCCGGTGAACCTGATTGGCTGAGACGTGTCAGTGTTAACCAGGGATGTAAAAATTATATTCCATGAAGGTAGCTGATAATAAACATTAAAGTGGTAGTATACTCTGTACTACCACTTTAACCTACAGGTAAGCCTATAATAAGGCTTACCTGTAGGTATAAAGAATTTCTCCTATTCCCCCCGCAATGAGCCGCTGATTGCAGCGGCGCATCTGTGTTTACACACACAGATTCATGGTCCTGCCGTGATTGCGGGCAATCGCAGGTGCCCGGCGGATATCGCGGCCCCCGGGCACGCGCACCGGGTCCCGGGCAATGCGCCGCCCGAGAAGGCTAGGACTTCATATGACGGTTAAGAGAGTTGTTTCTGGATTTTTATTTTAAATAAAGAACTGTGCCAATACAGGGCAGTGATGGTTTGGAAAACGAAACTGATTGGTGCTGAGGCGTTTTAGACACATAGGGCCAGATTCACAAAGAGATACGATGGTGTATCTCTTGATACACCATCGTATCTCTGACTTAAACTGGTCCTATCTATGCGCCTGATTAATAGAATCAGGTACGCATAGATATGGCTAAGATCTGACAGTGTTACACTGTGGGATATTATTTTCAATTTGAAAATGGCGCCGGGGGCGTTCCCGCTGATTTACGTTGAATAATATGTAAATCAGCGAGATACGCAAATTCACGAACGTACGCGGACCCGACGCAGTGTTCTTACGACGTTTCCGTAGCGGCTTTCCCGGCGTTTACTTACCCCTGCTTCTATGAGGCGCAGCCAATGTTAAGTATAGCCGTCGTTCCTGCGTCGATTTTAAATTTTTTAACGTCGTTTGCGTAAGTCGTTCTCGAATACGGATGGACGTCGTTTACGTAAGCGTCGAAACCACTGACGTCCTAGCGACGTCAGTGGGAGCAATGCACGCCGGGAAATTCCGCGGACGGCGCATGCTCATTTAAATCGGCGCGGGAACGCGCATGAGTTAAATAGTACACTCCCCCTAGCCGCGGAATTTGAATTCCGCTGGGGGATTTACGATCCGCCGCCGCAAGTTTGGAGGTAAGTGGTTTGTGAATTACCCACTTGCCTCTCAAACTTGCGGGAGCGGATCTTAAATCAGGTAGATCGAGCGGATCTAAAGATCCGCTGATCTACGTGAATCTGGCCCATAGTAATCACACCTCCTTGACCACAGAGAGAAAGCTCCCAGCACTGTGGTTATCAGGAAACAGACAACCAGGAAGTGTGGAGATCAGAGAAGAATTACAGCAACTTGAGAGCAAATACGAACAATGAGGACATGAAAACAGCACTGCATTAAGGTAAAGCAAGCTATTAAGATAAAAAATAAATTTCCTTTACAAACCCTTTAAAGCCCAACCCTGGGAAAAATAAAAGCCCTGCCCTGGAGTGGGGCTGAGCCCGCCTTGCATGGGTTAGCTGCTCATCTATGTCTCAGTCAGGGACTGTAAAAGCACTTTTACTTTTTTCCTCCATCACTCCCCCAGCAAACCACGCTCCCCTATGCTTCAGCAGTAGACCTCAAACGATGCCAGGGGCATTCGATTTCCACAGTTCAGTGGAGAAGAGGCTGCATGCAGGGGCATAACTAGAAACCACAAGGCCCTATAGCAAAATGTTGTATGCCCCCCCCCCTGCAAACATCCCCCCCAATTTCCGCTACTGTGACCCATCAGATGCTGCCAGTGTGCCCATCAATTGCCACTACTGTGCCCCATCAGATACTGCCGGGCACTTATCTGTCTCGCATAGGGTGACCACATTTCCAAACTACAATTCAGGCGCACCCCCCTTCCTAAAAAATCAGCTTGTGCTGTAACGAATCACAGCACAGTGACTGGACACAAGAGGCGGGATTTATGATTTCTCCAACCACAAACAAGGGGCGGGGATTGTGCTCCTCCAGGCAATCCCGGCCAGGGCAAATACTGTCAGTGAGTAAAGTGGTGCTGTGGCAGCCTTTTTTGGGGGCATCAGATTGGCCGGGGGGGGGGGGGGATGGGGGGGTGGCTGTGTCAGTTTCATTCCAGGACACTGTATTGTCCTGGAATGAAGATGCCCGGTATAGACCTGCAAAATGCGGAACTGTCCCGGGCAATCCGGGACACGTAGTCACCATTCTCACAGCGGGTCAGCGGTGGTCTCCTGCACGTCCTACATGTCTTCTTCCATCCTCTCTCAGGCATCCAATCACAGCGCTTGACGTTTCAGCCAATCATGTGACTGGTAACAGACCCGGCAACCTGATTGGCTGAGAGGCGGATTCAGTGTTAGAAAAGTGGATTCCTTTGCTTTGCTAACACACAGCTGAGTGAACAGCGAACGCACAGCAATGCATGAATCTATCTATGGTGATTAGAGCGGTGCAGGAGAGAGGGGGCGCCCTTTATGGATGCCCACGTGGGTCGCTATGGCGGTAGTTCTGCCCCTGGCTGCAGGGACTGGTCTAGCATATAGGTAAGTAAAACTACTGTACCCAGTTCCCCAAGACATAAATGAGCAGTTAACCCACAGCAAGGGAGGACTTTTACCTTTCCTGGAGTTCAAAAACCAAGTAGAATGAAAAAAAGAGAAAGCAGAGAGAGAAAGAAAGAAAGAAAGAAAGAAAGAAAGAAAGAAAGAAAGAAAGAAAGAAAGAAAGAAAGAAAGAAAGAAAGAAGAGAAACAAAGAAAGAAAGAAAGAGAGAAAGAAAGAAAGAAAGAAAGAAAGAAAGAAAGAAAGAAAGAAAGAAAGACACATCACATAACATCCCAATAAAATAAATTTAAGTTTTCCGTTGTAACATTCTGATCATTTCAAGGGGTGTGAATACTTTTTCCAAGGCACTGTATCTTTAGAACTTTAATGCAGCAATTTGTGATGCCTGGTACACACGATGATGTTATCAGACACATGATCAACTGTTTTTTTTAATTGCATGCTAGTCTCAGAAAGGAAAAGAAAAGGAAAGAAAGAAAGAAAGTAAGAGAAAGAAAGGAAGGAAAAGGAAGGAAGGAGAGGGAGAGAGAGGGGGGAGAGAGAGGGGGAGGGATTGAGAGGAGGGAGGGAGAGAAGGAAGGTGCGAGAGAGGGAAGGAAGGAGAGGGAGGAGAGAGAGAGAGAAGGAAGGGGAGAGAGGGAGAGAGAGAGGGGGAAGAAGGGGGAGGGAGAGAGAGGAGGGAGGAAGAGAAGGAAGGTGAGAGAGCGAGAGAGGGGAGGAAGAAGAGGGGGAAAGAGGGAGGAGAGAGAGAGAGAAGAAAGGGGAGAGAGGGGGGAGGAGAGAGAAGGAATGAAGGGGAGAGAGAGGGGAGAGAAAGGAGGGAGAAAGAGGGGAGGGAGAGATAGAGGAGAAAGAGAGAGAGAAGGAGAGAGAGAGGGGGGAGAGAGAGAGGGGGGAGAGAGGGGGAAGAAGGGGGAGGGAGAGAGAGGAGGGAGGAAGAGAAGGAAGGTGAGAGAGCGAGAGAGGGGAGGAAGAAGAGGGGGAAAGAGGGAGGAGAGAGAGAGAGAAGAAAGGGGAGAGAGGGGGGAGGAGAGAGAAGGAATGAAGGGGAGAGAGAGGGGAGAGAAAGGAGGGAGAAAGGAGGGAAGGAGAGAGCGAGGAGGAAGAGAAAAGGAAAGAGAGAGAGACCAGGAAGAAAGGAAGGAGAGAGAAGGAGGGAGAGAGAGAAGGATAGAGAGAGGGGAGGAGAGAGAGAAAAGGAAGGAAGGAGAGAGAGAGAAGGAAGGAGAGAAAGAAGGAAGGAATGAGAGAGAGAAGGAAGGAAGAAGAGAGAGAAGGAAGGAAGGAAGGAAGGAAGGAAGGAAGGAAGGAAGGAAGGAAGGAGAAAGAGATGGAGAGACAGGAGAAAGGTGGAGAATGGGAGATAGGGGGAGAGAGACAAATAGAGAGAGAGAGACAAAAATAGAGAGAGCAGGACGAAGGGAGGGAGAGAGCAGGAAGAAGGGAGAGAGAAGGAAGGAAAGAAGAAAGGAAGGAAGGGGAGGGAGAGAAGTAAGGAAGGAGAGAGGGGGGAGGGAAGGAGGGAGAGTGAGAGAAGGATAGAGAGAGGGGGGAGGAGAGTGAAGGAAGGAGAGAGAGAGAAGGAAGAAGGGAGAGAGAGAAGGATAAAAAGAGAGACAGAGAGGGGATGAGAGAGAAGGATGGAAGGAAGGAGAGAGAGTGGAGATAGAGAGAGAAAAGGGGGAGAGGGCAAAAGAAAGAGAGGGAGAGAGAGAGAAGGAAGGGGAGAGAAAGAGAACGAGGAAAGAGAGAGGGGGGGAGATATATATATATATATATATATATATATATAGAGAGAGAGAGAGAGAGAGAGAGAGAGAGAAGAAAGAAGGAAAGAGCGAGAGAAAAAGAAAAGAAGGGAAGAAAAAAAGAAAGAAAGATTCCCTCCCAGGAGATTCTGGATAATCCGGGATTCCAGACTTTCCCGAAGTATTATTTGTAACATAGTAATCCCACCACAGTGTATCTAGGGCTGTAAGTCTATTTTGCACATCAGGGGCTGTGTAGGGGGGGGGGGGAATAGAAGCAGACAATACAAGAATTGTGTTTTATAACACCCTCATTGTATTGTGCACATTTATCTGGAGCTCTGTAAATGGAGACTATATACTCCTACACAGTAATGCCTCAATAGCCCATGAGCAGGGAGCGCAGCATGTCAGCATGCTGAACTCGCTAATCACAAGTGATCTGTGGGCAATTATGAACTGGGCCAGAGCCACACTGTGGCGTATCCTGTGCACATCGCAACAATTTCCTTGGCACTTTTACAGAATACAGAGACCAAGTCTGTGGCGGCTCACATTTCACTCAGGTCTGCTTATAGGAGATGACAGGATGAGAAAGGCATACAAAAGGAAGCCTTTGTAATGTGTTACAAAAATAATAGCTGATGTAAATGGCAGGGGGTAATCCTCTTGTTAAGGCTATTTTTGTATTCCTGATTCAGTGAATTTCTACAGAAATGCTTTTATTGCGTGTGTACTGTATGTGGGGGAATGGTAGAAAAAAGGAGAGGAGATGGCAGAGTGAAGAGGAGATGGGAGAGTGGAGAGGAGAAGGGAGAGTGGAGATGGCAGAGTAGAGTGAAGATGGCAGAGTGGTGAGGAGATGGCAGAGTGGAATGAAAAAGGTACAGTGGAGAGGAGATGGCAGAGTGGAGAGGAGATGCCAGAGTAGAGTGAAGATGGCAGAGTGGAGAGGAGATGGCAGAGTGAAGAGGAGATGGCAGAGTGAAGAGGAGATGGCAGAGTGGAGAGGAATTGGCAGAGTGGAGAGAAGATGGCAGAGTGAAGAGGAGATGGCAGAGTGGAGAGGAATTGGCAGAGTGGAGAGGAGGTGGCAGAGTGGAGAGTGGAGAGGAGATGGCAGAGTGGAGAGCAGATGGCATAGTGGAGTGAAGATGGCAGAGTGGAGTGAAGATGGCAGAGTAGAGAAAAGATGGCAGAGAGGAATGAAGATGGCAGAGTGGTGAGGAGATGGCAGAGTGGAATGAAAAAGGTACAGTGGAGAGGAGATGGCAGAGTGGAGAGGAGATGCCAGAGTAGAGTGAAGATGGCAGAGTGGAGAGGAGATGGCAGAGTGAAGAGGAGATGGCAGAGTGAAGAGGAGATGGCAGAGTGGAGAGGAATTGGCAGAGTGGAGAGGAGATGGCAGAGTGGAGAGTGGAGAGGAGATGGCAGAGTGGAGAGCAGATGGCATAGTGGAGTGAAGATGGCAGAGTGGAGTGAAGATGGCAGAGTAGAGAAAAGATGGCAGAGAGGAATGAAGATGGCAGAGTGGAGAGGAGATGGCAGAGTGTAGAGAAGATGGCAGAGTGGAGTGAAGATGGCAGAGTGGAGTGAAGATGGCAGAGTGGAATGAAGATGGCAGAGTGGAGAGAAGATGGCAGAGTGGAGAGGAGATGGCAGAGTGTAGAGAATATGGGAGACTGGAGATGGGAGAGTGGAGAGGAGATGGGAGAGTGGATAGGTGGAAGAGTGTAGAGAAGATGGGAGAGTGGAGAGGAGATGGGAGAGAGGATAGGTGGAAGAGTGTAGAGAAGATGGGAGACTGGAGATGGCAGAGTGGGGGGGGGGAGATGGGAGATGGGAGAGAGGAGAGGAGATGGGAGAGAGGATAGGTGGAAGAGTGTAGAGAAGATGGGAGACTGGAGATGGGAGAGTGGGGGGAGATGGGAGAGTGGAGAGGTGGCAGAGTGGAGAGAAGATGGGAGACTGGAGATGGGAGAGTGGAGAGGAGATGGGAGAGTGGGTAGGTGGAAGAGTGTAGAGAAGATGGGAAACTGGAGATGGGAGAGTGGAGATGAGATGGGAGAGTGGATAGGTGGAAGAGTGTAGAGAAGATGGGAGACTGGAGATGGGAGAGTGGAGAGGAGATGGGAGAGTGGATAGGTGGAAGAGTGTAGAGAAGATGGGAGACTGGAGATGGGAGAGTGGATAGGTGAAAGAGTGTAGAGAAGATGGGAGACTGGAGATGGGAGAGTGGAGAGGAGATGGGAGAGTGGATAGGTGGAAGAGTGTAGAGAAGATGGGAGACTGGAGATGGGAGAGTGGAGAGGAGATGGGAGAGTGTATAGGTGGAAGAGTGTAGAGAAGATGGGAGACTGGAGATGGGAGAGTGGAGAGGAGATGGGAGAGTGGAGAGGAGATGGCAGAGTGGAGAGGAGATGGCAGAGCGGAGAGGAGATGGCAGAGCGGAGAAGAGATGGCAGAGTGGAGAGTGGAGAGGAGATGGCAGAGTGGAGAGGAGATGGCATAGTGGAGTGAAGATGGCAGAGTGGAGTGAAGATGGCAGAGTGGAGAAGAGATGGCAGAGAGGAATGAAGATGGCAGAGTGGAGAGGAGATGGCAGAGTGTAGAGAAGATGGCAGAGTGGAGTGAAGATGGCAGAGTGGAGTGAAGATGGCAGAGTGGAATGAAGATGGCAGAGTGGAGAGGAGATGGCAGAGTGGAGAGAAGATGGCAGAGTGGAGAGGAGATGGCAGAGTGTAGAGAATATGGGAGACTGGAGATGGGAGAGTGGAGAGGAGATGGGAGAGTGGAGATGGGAGAGCGGAGAGGAGATGGGAGAGTGGATAGGTGGGAGAGTGGAGAGAAGATGGGAGACTGGAGATGGGAGAGTGGAGAGAAGATGGGAGATTGGATAGGTGGAAGAGTGTAGAGAAGATGGGAGACTGGAGATGGGAGAGTGGAGAGGAGATGGGAGAGTGGATAGGTGGAAGAGTGTAGAGAAGATGGGAGACTGGAGATGGGAGAGTGGAGAGGAGATGGGAGAGAGGATAGGTGGAAGAGTGTAGAGAAGATGGGAGACTGGAGATGGGAAAGTGGAGAGGAGATGGGAGAGTGGATAGGAGGAAGAGTGTAGAGAAGATGGGAGACTGGAGATGGGAGAATGGAGAGGAGATGGGAGATGGGAGAGTGGAGAGGAGATGGGAGAGTGGAGAGGAGATGGGAGAGTGGATAGGTGGAAGAGTGTAGAGAAGATGGGAGACTGGAGATGGGAGAGTGGGGAGGAGATGGGAGAGTGGATAGGTGGAAGAGTGTAGAGAAGATGGGAGACTGGAGATGGGAGAGTGGAGAGGAGATGGGAGAGTGGATAGGTGGAAGAGTGTAGAGAAGATGGGAGACTGGAGATGGGAGAGTGGAGAGGAGATGGGAGAGTGGAGAGGAGATGGGAGAGTGGAGAGGAGATGGGAGAGTGGATAGGTGGAAGAGTGTAGAGAAGATGGGAGACTGGAGATGGGAGAGTGGAGAGGAGATGGGAGAGAGGATAGGAGGAAGAGTGTAGAGAAGATGGGAGACTGGAGATGGGAGAATGGAGAGGAGATGGGAGATGGGAGAGTGGAGAGGAGATGGGAGAGTGGAGAGGAGATGGGAGAGTGGATAGGTGGAAGAGTGTAGAGAAGATGGGAGACTGGAGATGGGAGAGTGGGGAGGAGATGGGAGAGTGGATAGGTGGAAGAGTGTAGAGAAGATGGGAGACTGGAGATGGGAGAGTGGAGAGGAGATGGGAGAGTGGATAGGTGGAAGAGTGTAGAGAAGATGGGAGACTGGAGATGGGAGAGTGGAGAGGAGATGGGAGAGTGGAGAGGAGATGGGAGAGTGGAGAGGAGATGGGAGAGTGGGTAGGTGGAAGAGTGTAGAGAGGATGGGAGACTGGAGATGGGAGAGTGGAGAGGAGATGGGAGAGTGGATAGGTGGAAGAGTGTAGAGAGGATGGGAGACTGGAGATGGGAGAGTGGAGAGGAGATGGGAGAGTGGATAGGTGGAAGAGTGTAGAGAGGATGGGAGACTGGAGATGGGAGAGTGGAGAGGAGATGGGAGAGTGGAGAGGAGATGGGAGACTGGAGATGGGAGAGTGGAGAGGAGATGGGAGAGTGGAGAGGAGATGTGAGAGTGGAGAGGAGATGGGAGACTGGAGATGGGAGAGTGGAGTGGCCATAAGAGAGTGCTGCTTCACTTCCTGGCTCCTTACTGCATATGCGCGAGTGGCGCTGCGCGTCCTTACTGGTCCCTGCTGTCTCCTGGGACCTGTGTGTCTCGCAGAAGACAGCGGGGGAGGACAGAATAGGCAGCGGAAGTGGCATAGGTCACCTAGATCGCTGAGGCGACCTATGCCCGGAAATGGGAGCAAATACCTGTATTAGACGCCCTCTTCCCCCCTGAAAGGTGCCAAATGTGACACCGGAGGAGGGGGGGGGATTCCAAAAAGCGGAAGTTAAATTTTTGGGTGGAACTCCACTTTAAGGGGGAAAATCTTCCGGTCCCTAAGTGGTTACATTGTATGTCTGGGCAAAAAAAGAAAAGAAAAAAAGCCCAATCCTTTTTATTACAATCACATTCTACATATTTTATCTATTTAAATGTAAAAAAATGCTTTCAACTTCCTGTTTAATTGTCGTCTTAATTAAACTAAAAATTGATTTGTTCAGCAATGGAAGTTCCAGCAAAGTGACAAGCATAGTCAAACAATGGGAAAGATAGACAGCTTAGTGGGAATTCAAATCATTAAGAAAGCATAATTAAAAATCCACAATACAGCCAACTATGCAAACTATGTGTGTTACGGAATAATGTCAGAAGTATGAAGCGCGCGTCGCTTCCCACACAAAACTTTCCGACTTTATTATCTCATTACAAATTACAGCAGAAAGATCTCTGGAATGCGAAAGGTTTTCTGGTAAAATGTATCTAAATCCAAAGACCAAAAAATGTGATATAAAAAAATTTGATATATTGCAACTTAATATACCAGTCCTTAAGTGTGGTGGCTGCATTCGTTTTCCTTTTTATAGGCGTTTTTTGCCATTTTTTTTCACCTGGTGATCCTGCCAGTAACATACTTCCTGTCTTCGGGTGACAGGACTCATTCACTGTAGTGTAGCTATGGAGGAGCAGCGTTGTTTTCCAAGGATAGGACTACAAACACCTTGCCCCTCCCCTTATCTCCAATAGTCCACTGATTGCTGGGGACAACTAGGATAACATAACAGCGCAGCAGAGGCAGAGAGCACAGGAAGTTATCGGCTCCAAAGATTTCTGGCAGGATCCACAGGTATTTTATTTTTCTCATTTACTCAGTGTTAGCCGGTTGTATGTTTTTTTTTGGGGGGGGGGGGAGGCGGCAAACGTGCCAGGCCTCTTTAAATATCATAAATTAATTAAATAGCTTTTTGTGGTTCTCTGATACAATGTAATTCAACTTTAACCACTTAAGCCCCGGACCAAAATGCAGGTAAAGGACCAGGCCCCTTTTCGCGATTCGGAACTGCGTCGCTTTAACTGACAATTGCGCAGTCGTGCGACGTGGCTCCCAAACAAAATTGTCATCCTTTTTTCCCCACAAATAGAGCTTTCTTTTGGTGGTATTTGATCACCTCTGCGGTTTTTATTTTTTGCGCTATAAACAAAAATAGAGTGACAATTTTGAAAAAAATTCAATTTTTTTTACTTTTTACTATAATAAATATCCCCCAAAAATATATAAAAAATAGTTTTTTTCCTCAGTTTAGGCCGAAACGTATTCTTCTACATATTTTTGGTAAAAAAAATCGCAATAAGCGTTTACAAAATAGGGGATAGTTTTATTGCATTTTTATTAATTATTTGTTTTTTACTACTAATGGCGGTGATCAGCGATTTTTTTCGTGACTGCGACATTATGGCGGACACTTCGGACAATTTTGACACATTTTTGGGACCATTGTCATTTTCACAGCAAAAAATGCATTTAAATTGCATTGTTTATTGTGAAAATGACAGTTGCAGTTTGGGAGTTAACCACAGGGGGCACTGAAGGAGTTAGGGTTCACCTAGTGTGTGTTTACAACTGTAGGGGGTGTGGCTGTAGGAGTGACGTCATCGATTGTGTCTCCCTATAAAAGGGATGACACATTCGATGCAGCCGCCACAGTGAAGCACGGGGAAGCCGTGTTTACACGCGGCTCACCCCGTTCTTCAGTTCCGGGGACCGATCGCGGGACCTCAGCTTCGGACTGGGTCACGGGCGCGCACCCATGACCCACGGCTGGGTAGATGTACAGGACGTACCGGTACATACATCTGCCCAGCCGTGCCATTCTGCTGACGTATATTTACAGGAGGCGGTCCTTAAGTGGTTAAGGAACATACACCACGCAACCTTTGGAGGAACCCTGGTTGAGAAAGGCTGGACAAGACAAATGATCTATATAAAACTAACCAAATGTACCTGTATCGAGTTGGTTAGAGTGAAAAACAATAGTAAACTCAATGGCCCAGATTCAAGAAGCACTTGCGCCCGCGCAACCATAGTTGCGCGGCGCAAGTGCTTACTTGCTCCGGTGTAACGAGTGCTCCTGATTCAGGAACCTCGTTACACCGAATGCAGCCTAGGATGTGACAAACATAAGCCTCCTTATGCCTTCACATCCCAGGCTGCATTCTTGCGTTGGCCGCTAGGGGGCGCGGCCTTTGTGATCGGCGTGTAGTATGCAAATTGCATACTACCACCGATTCACAAAAGTTGCGCGGGCCCTGCGTACGCAAGGTACGGAGTTTCCGTACGGCGCCTTTAGCATAAGGCTGCTCCTGCTAATAGCATGCGCAGCCAATGCTAAAGTATAGCTGCGCCTCCCGCTCGCGACGTTTAAATTTCACGTCGTTTACGTAAGTGAACCGTGAATGGTGCTGGACGCCATTCACGTTCACTTACAAGCAAATGACGTCCTTGCGACGTCATTTGCCGCAATGCACGTTGGGAAAGTTTCCCGACGGAGCATGCGTTGTTCGCTCGGCGCGGGAGCGCGCCTAATTTAAATGATTCCCGCCCCCGGCAGGATCATTTACATTAGGCAGCCTTGCGCCCGGCTGCTTAGCATATTGCCCGCGCAATTTACGGAGCAACTGCTCCGTGAATCGCGGGCAAAGCGCAATATTTGCGTGGGCTCAGAGAAAAAAATTTGCTCTTTGCCCACGCAAATATTGCACGATTCTACTTGAATCTGGGCCAATGCTGTTATACAAATGGGCATTCCGTTCTACACATTTCTCTGTACCTATGCATGTGCTCAGGAAAGGAAAGCTTTCCAGCTGGTGCTATTACTGTACATCACAGGTGTCAAACACAAGGCCCACGGGCCGAATCCGGCCCTCCAGGCCATTTCATGTGGCCCTCTCACCTCTTCTGCAGCTCAATCCCTCCTCTGGTCCTACTGCAGACCCTTACTTTCTGCTTTCAAGCAATGCATTCAGCTTCTTCCCAGCAGCAGCATAAGGCAAGGGGGTGCACTCTTATGTAAGGGAGAGTGGCGGACTCAACTTCTGATGGTGGGGGGGCTCTTGACATCTAATGTAAGGGAGGGGATGCACTGGACATCTAATCTTACAGATACAACCGGCCCTTTTAAAGGCAATCATAATGCTGATGCGGCCCACCATGAAATTGAGTTTGACACCCCTGCTGTACATGGATACTTTTCTGTCTGGCATAAGGTAAATGGTCCACAGTCCACACAGGTCCAAGAAGACTCCCAATGAGGTTGTGAAAGATAATGGCAAGGACAGAGTAATACCCCAATGCCCTTGTGCCCATTGCCAGACCTCTTTAAATATCATAAATTAATTAAATATCTTTTTGTGGTGCTCTGATGCAGTGTAGTTCAGCTTTAATTTGAACACCACGCATCCTTTGGAGGAACCGTGGTTGAGAAAGGCTGGACTAGACAAATGATCTACCATGTTTCCCCCGAAAATAAGACCTACCCCAAAAATAAGACCTAACATTATTTTCCAGGAGGGCTGCAATATAAGCCCTACCCCGAAAATAAGCCCTAGTTTAAAATGCTTGTAAAATCCTATAATCCACTCTATTACAGTGGCATATAATGTACAATTTGTGTGTTTCTGTAATTAAATTGCGGGGAAGAGAGCTCCGGTGGGTCACAGAAGTGCAGAGCGGTGCTATAACAAAGGTATTTGGGACAATTATATTACAGAAACAAATACATTGTACATTTATATACTGTACTGTAATAGAGTGGATTATAGGATTTTACAAGCATTTTAACTCAGTTCACACTGGAGATTCCTGTCAGGCAGGGAGAGAGAGGGGGAGAGAAGACATCACATTACATGGTAAGACCTACCCCGAAAATAAGCCCTACTGTGTCTTTTGTTGCCAAAATTAATATAAGACCGGGACTTATTTTTGGGGAAACACGGGCCGGGATTCAGAAAGGATTTACGACGGCGTATCTCCAGATACGCCGTCGTAAGTCCAAATGAGCGCCGTCGTATCTAGTCGCTTATTCAGAAAGGCAGTTACACCTGAATTTGGCCAAGATACGACCGCCGTAAGTCTCTTACGCCGTCGTATCTTGGGTGCATATTTACGCTGGCCGCAAGGGGCGCTTCCGTAGATTTACGCGTCGAATATGCAAATGACCTAGATACGCCGATTCACGAACGTACTTGCGCCCGTCGGATTTAGCTACGCCGTTTACGTAAGGCTTATGTCCGGCGTAAGTTTACCCCTCATAAAGCAGGGGTAAGTCATGTTAAGGTATGGACGTCGGAAACGTCGGAACAGCCGTCGTATTTTACGCCGTTTGCGTCGTACGTGAATGGGGCTGGGCGTAAGTTACGTTCACGTCTAAAGCATTGAGCCGACGTATCCTAGGGAGAATTTGTGATGTGATTCTGAGCATGCATGCGCCGTTCAATCGGCCATGCATTTACATGGGGTCACGTTTAATTTAAATACAACACGCCCACGGCCTTGCTACTTTGAATTAAGCGGGCTTACGCCGGCCATTTTACGTTACGCCGGCGTAAGAAAGGGAGCAAGTCCTTTCTGAATACAGTACGAGCCTCTCTATGTTACGTCGGCGTATCGCATATTAGATGCGCTACGCCACACTAAAGATAAGACAATTTCTCTCAATCCCGGCCACGGTATATAAAACTAACCAGTTGTACCTGTATC